>NW_010428617.1:28111-43152 GCF_000710305.1 Buceros rhinoceros silvestris
TTTTTTTAATCAGTGCTGCTTTTCTGTGCTTTAAATCTTTACATTGAGTCAGGTTGTTTCATGTGTCTTCACAGTTTGGAAGCAGAGGGGTGTGAGGTTTCGCTGTCTTCGTAGTGCTACCCAGTGTAACACCTGGGAGCTTTCTGATGCCGCGGAATTGCTGCTGGAGGAGAGGCTGGGGAAGCCTTTGGGGTGAAGCAGGGTGGCACAACAAGGGTAGCATGCAGACTTTATGTAGAGTGGAGCATGCCCAACATACGCCAGTCAGTCCGTTATGCTGATTTTCAGCAGGTCTTTTCTGCATACTTGCAAATTGAGAGCTTCCTCTTCCCCAGACTTGGACACTGTTCAGGTGGATGGTAGCAAAGGGCTACCAGTCACAAGAATCACTTTCCTCCAGGCACGTTTCAGGGTCATCCAAGACTGGTTTAAGCTATGTTACTTGACAGCCAGGGTGACCTAAGAAAAGATGTGTGGTTCAGGTCATGAATGGTAACGTGTTTAGCTACAGGAGTTCAGTTTTTCAATTTTTATACTCACTGTTTGGGTCGTATTGGCTGGGGGGTCTTTTTTTTTTTAAATAATATAAATATTTTGTAACGTGTTTAGCTACAGGAGTTCAGTTTTTCAATTTTTATACTCACTGTTTGGGTCGTATTGGCTGCTGCATCTATTTTCTTGTAAATAATATACATATTGTATTAGGTCAACCACAAGAGTGTGGCATGTCTGATGAACTGGTGGTAAATATATTTTTAAACGTTTATTAAAACATGTATTAAAAGTGCATTTTCTGCTGATACCGAAGGGCAAATATTTGGGGAGAAAAGGAAACTACATTACAGGCTTCACAGCATAGAGTGGTGAGAATTCTGTCGTCTGAAGAGGACTAGTGCAGAGATTTGGTGAACTACTCAAAACTTAACTTTGCCTTCTACTGTGGTGTTGCTTGTGCTGACTGTTTGCATGTACAACAGTTGCTGAAGAAAGAGATACTGCTTTGCATTCAAGGAGGCAGATTTTCATGGTTGCATCTGAAAAAAAATTGTAACTGAAATAAGCAACATGCTCAGCAATATCAATTTTCAAAAATAATCTGTATTAAATTATTATAATTCAAGTTTGGGGTATGTAAGGTGCAGCCATATTTGGAGGTTCTAGTCAGCCTGGTGTATTGGTGATTAGATACTGCAAGGAGGAATGGGGATTTGCTGCTTTGCCAGTTTTAGTAGAGGTGAGGTAACTAATTTGATTCTGGATACTCTCATCATGAGTTGCTTGAAGGTGTTCAAATTTGCTTATGAAATAGTCCCTTCTGAGCTGAGATGGAAATGAGACACTAAAAGGCTTTCTTGAAGTGCTTCCATGTTTCTCAGCTCAAAACACCACATTTGATATTAATATTAGGTACTGAGGCAAAGTCATCAGGTAGAAAAGGCAGGAAATGTAGAAATAGTAATTTTCTTGTGTGTTTCCTCAGGATGCTATTTTGAGGCTTTAAAAAAAATCCATGCTTTGCTGATGAGGCTGCTGTAAACCAGGGAAGTGGCAGATGTAATTTAAGTCCCAGGGCCCTGCCCTAGAAGAGGTCCAATACTGGCAGCGTGCATATTGCTTATATGAAAGCGAACAGATGGATACATTTGGTCAATTCTGCTGGGTTCATATGGAAACCTTCAGAATTTTTTCTTACTATTTTGAGTGGAATACTTAAATCTGTTGTCGGCTGAGAGTCTGTAGTTGCTTGGGATGGGTGCTTTTGTAGCTTTGAGCAGGGGGCATTGCCTTACTGTCTTCAGATCAGATATGTTTATCTATCTGACTGATGGAAGTCTCCCCCCATCTCCCACATACTCCAGGACCAATTCAGCTACTGGAGGAGTGAGCTGCATTTTTTTCAGCTTCTGTGGCATGAGAACTATCAGCTGAGTCTTAATCATGGAGTTATTACTGGTAGTGAAAATGCAGGAAAGAGAAGAAATGCAGCTTGCTATTCAGATGCTAGATTGATTGCAAAGCCATGTTTTGGTTCTTGTTTGGGTAGGGAGGGGAGAGGAAAGAGGAGATGGGGAGAACAAAACCATCGTATTTTCTTTAATTAAGAAAACCACTGATTTTCTGATAGCAATTCATGCTAAATTCTGGCTGACAAGTTTTTGATGTTTCCCAATTCAAAACAACTGAAAGCAACCAAGTGAAGGGAGAAGAATGAAGAATCAAAGAGAAGGGGTGTAGCTGTAGTAGAACACAGCTTAAAGTGTTCAGACTTAGTCTGGGATAGTGTGGGAAGATGGGATTAATCTGTAACGCCCAGAATTATTCTGGTTTGAGTGTCCTCGTAGGTTAGTGTGTGTGCAGTGCTTCCATCTGTGTAATGATCTAGTAATGCAGATCATAGAGAGATAGCGTCAAGTAAAAATGGGCGTTTGATGTGCCAGCATCTGTATTGTCACCTAGCTATCTTTTTCAAGTGTATAGCATATAAAACATGTACACGGCCAAGTATTTAGACACTATCAATGATAGCTCTTGTTAATATTAAGGTTCTTAAAGAAACTCTTGCATTTGGAATCATGTAAGCAATAGGATACTTTTATCAGAAAGTTTTAGCTTTAAAGCTTTCCAGGAAAGCTGTGTAAACAGAGCAGAAAGAAAAATGAAATCTCTGGTGTTAAAAACAGGCTTCTATGAAGACAGTTGTGTGAGTGCTCATTTCTCTTCCTTAACTTAAAGAAAAAAATTTCTTTGAAACATTAATGACAATAGCTTTCATTGAAAATGGAGGTTAGAAGAGTAGAAACAGAGCTTATTGGGAGAGAGGAAGAGGGTTTGGATTTGACAAAATGACTACTTCTCTAGTCCTTTCTCATCCTCCCGAGCTGCATACTTCTCGCAAAAACAATTCCACCCACTGTTGTAGAAAATGACCATCTCTTGGTATCTTCTTTGGATGTTTTGTTTTGATAGTGTAAGTGCTAGGTTTTGGGATTAACATGAACTACCCTATCAAATTTTGTAAAGACATGGTACCAATACAGAAAGATCCACGTACACTATTTAAAATACACTTGTTAACAGGAGATTTAACAGTCATTTCATTCTCCACTGTTCATCACATTCACACATGTGGGATGGGCATTAACAGATTGAGCTACATCATTTCAATTCTGCAGCAGTGTCTCTTTGCAGGAATATTTTATGTAGTAATAATTTTCTTCCTCTGACTTTCTATGTTAATGGCAGTAAACTGGCCACAGAGACAGTTGTGAGAAATACCTTTGCAGTGACATTTAAACAATTTATTTGATCTTACTTTAGCATACCTGCTCATGCCTTTTTTTACTCTGTTGTCAACCTTAGAAGAGCTTTGTGTATAATCATGGGTCTTTCAATCACATTCAACCTAACAAAATGGTATGCAAATTTCCGTGATATGTCATTTCTGAAGTCTCTGGGATTTGCAGTGTTGATGCTATCAGGTGGATACTCCTGCGCTACAGGGGCACATGTGAGTGGCAGCTGCCCCAGCAGCTCCAAGGCCAGTTGCAGAAGGCTGTGTGTCTTAACTAAGGATGCTCTCTTTTATGGAAACACAATTGCTGCATGTGTTTCCAGCTAGCCAAAGCAGGAAGAGCTACGAATATCCATTTTCTTGTGTATGATAACGGAGAAAGCAGAGCAGAGAACGGTTGATGGTAAAGGGGGAATTCTATGTAACTCACATTTGCCATGTTCTATAGATCATCTTATTTAGAGAAGTTGAAAGTTGTGGATTTGTGGCTGAAATGTCTTTCTGGTGTGGGAGTGCTCTTGGCTAAAAGTTTAAAATGAGGGCTTCAGCTTTGTGACGGCGTATCTTATCCTCTTCTTGCTATAGCTTCTCCCATACTGGACCATGTGTAAGCACGCTCCTAGGATGAGGATCATTAAAACCATAATTCATTGGCACTTGTATCAGTTTCTATCAGAATCAAAAGTCCTAGTGTAAAGTGGTGTTATGAAAACATATACGCCAAAACCAGGGAAATTGAAATGCAAGAAATTAACGGAATTAATTGGCAAAAAAAGATATATGTTTATCAGCTTGTTGCTTTTTAGTATAATTAATGGAAATGAATTCTGTGAAATTTTCATTCTGTGTCAGCTGATTGGGTGCGAAAAACGTAGGATCACTGCTGAGTGTTTACAATGACAGGA
Source organism: Buceros rhinoceros silvestris (assembly GCF_000710305.1). NCBI lineage: Eukaryota > Metazoa > Chordata > Aves > Bucerotiformes > Bucerotidae > Buceros > Buceros rhinoceros. Next base: position 32,309 of record NW_010428617.1, read on the forward strand.
ACATTCCCATTTGTTAAAAATAAAAACTTTGGCCACTAACATCATAGAAATGTGTGTATGTGGGTTACCTGCTGTATTATGTCCCCTGTCTGGGAAACACTTGAAGCATGTGATGAATCTCTCCAATTTCTCTTGAATATTTTTTCTTTTTTTTTAACCAGAAGATAAGCCCACATGTTTTAAATTTGGCTTTTTCATAAACGGTTGTAGAACGAGGCGCAACTTATTCTGCGGGCTATATTTCATGACTTTCCATTTCCCAATCCTGGTCGTGAAAACAGAGTTACTGCCTCAAAGTCATATGAGAAGAAGGCTGGTTGCTTGGATGGGTCTTACAGCTGGCCTTAGCATGTGTTTGGGCACAGTGCATTGTTGCTGCATTACTGAAGTGGATTCATTGCCCACATGTAATAGCCTGCCTACAAACAGTAATAATTGTGTCACACTTGGTTCTCTATAGCACTGAAGCTTCTCTGTTGAAGAGGAAAATTCAAAGCAGTCATCAGTTCTAAAATCATCAGTTTTGGTTTCCATGTTCATACCAATTTAGTGTCTGGGTCTGATTTTTCAATTATCCTCCATGTTATGTACAACCGTGGCTTGCTGTCTGAAATGAGTAGTCCAAGATAAGACAAGGGAAAATCAAGCTTTCTGTCCTTGGGGTAAAGAAAATTATACGTAGTTCAACTTTCTCAAGTGACAACATTCATTAGGCTGTTCCTGCAGACATCTGTATGTAGGCACAGATAAGTTGATATTTTCTGGGTGCTTCCAGTGATAAAATACTAAATCAATGTTTACAGAAGATGTTTAAGCTTTTTTCGGTGATTCCTTCATATGTAGCTTTTATTTTAAAATCTTTGTTGGAAATATGCATTCACAGAAAGCTAAACCAAGGGTTCACTATTAATTGCCTCACACATCCACCTTTTGCCTCCTTTCCTCTGCATGTGGGTGTGGATCCTGCTTAACGTATACTCAATAAACCCCAGATTTGAAGATGTGAGTGTGGGAAGGGAAGAAATAGTCCTTTCCATTTATTTATTTATTTCCTTGTATGACTTTTGCTTTTTTGGTTTAGTTTTGTTTGGGCAAGTTTCTTGCCATTTACCTTTGCATTTACATTTCCTATTGATTGGCAAATCTTAAAGTATTTATTGCACTCTTTTGTTTAGCTGTTCAAGAGCTAAAACAAAAGCCACCAGGCCCTGTGAGGGACGCATTTGCATGCGGCGAGCGTTGCCCGAGGAAATAGTAATTGCTAATGCATATTTATGTGGCACAAATTTGCCATTTGTTTATGCATAAAATTATCAATAGTGCAGGGCGGCCCAGCCGTAGAAAATGGTGACCTTTTTAGCTTAATAAATAGAAATCAGCTGTTATTGTGAAGAGATCAACCATTTATTCTGTGTTGAGGGACACTGTCGGGAAAATGTAGATTGGTGCCGGCAATATCATTAAATGGAAGGCCAGTGACCCTTTCGGTATAGTCTATTATACTTTATCTAATAGGGGATAAATGACTCTGGTTGGCAAATAGATTAAAAAAGAGAGAGAGGGAGAGAAAAAAAACCAACCAAACCACCACCCCTCCAGAATTCTCTCTTATTGCTCAGCCATATGAACAGGTAGATGCTGAGGAGGGAATCTTGCATGAGCTGGCTGGTATTTTTCTAGCAGAAAAGTGAATTTAAAAGCAAACCACCACCAAAACCAAGTACCCCAACCCCAAACCAAGCAACAAGCCCGCTTTGTTTAGACTAGTTTTGACTGATTTGGAGAGGGAAAATCAAGCACAGCCAGCCTGTGATTCTTCCTAATTCATGCTGTCAAAAGCAATGTTCTGGAAAGCCCATACATGTATCAGGTTTTGGCTTGTGAGTTGAGAACTTATAATTTGTTGTCTTCAGAAAAGACCCTACCTCCTACTTTCAAAACCAGTTGTGCTTTCTTTCTTATATGCATTCAATTTTTTTAAGACCAGGTAGAAAATTTTCCAAGAGACCAAGACCTTGTCTGCGGAAGAGGCAGCTGCATGGTTTTCTTTATGCTGCTCCACTAATTCACCTCAACCCTAATGGACAGACTTAAGACTTGAAGAGTTACAAACTAACAGCCCTAAGTCTCAGGAAGTTCTTGTGAAAATGAAAGTATACGTAGAAAAGCTCATGCTTCTGTGTTTCTCTCGTTCTGTTCTCTGTAGTGCACTCCACCATGCATAACTGGAAGCAGCATAAACCACCCCGCAGGTGAAATGTGGAGAGATGTGAGTCATAGTGACTGGAAATGGTTGCATTTTCTGCGCACACTGTGTGGTGGGCTGGGCATTTGAGATTTTTGGTTTTTTAATCCCTGAGCAGATGTTTGTGATAGCAGCATTTTACTTTGCAGAGGCTGTGCTAGGTTGTGAGAGACCATTATCTGCATACCCAGCCTGGTTAGGTGAGATGAGATCGCTTCCTCCACCACTGTGGGACTGCCCACCCTCAGAAGATGGCGGCTCACCTCTGCCCACCCTTCTCCCTTGCACCTTCAGAAAGTCCTGGTGCAATTCTGTGCTGGGGAAAAGCTGATCAGAGTAATTTTGGAGTTTTGCTCTGTTTGCTTCCTAAAAAATCCTATTTGCAAGCTGATGTCATCATCATGGAAAAGCTACCACGATGACTGTCACTGAGTGACATCTTCCTGGTGGCCTCAGTAAGAGGCAAAGGGTTGAGCAGGAGAAAGGAACTTGCAGGTTGCATTAGTGGAAGCCTCTCTGAGGCAGAGTTGTCTGGGGATGTTAGTTTGGCGGTTGTGATCAGAGGCAAGGCTTCTGTCTTGACGGCTGTTGATCTGTGTTCACCACCATTAAAATTAGGTGAAAAGTTTTTTGGTTTTTTTTTTAATTGAATCATTTTAGTGAAATATAATGTAATACATAAAACTTAGAATATATAGTATATAGTGTGTTACTCTATAATAATGTTGTAGATGTCTTTGTAAGAATGCATGCTACAGCTGAGACTGCTTCACACCTAAAATTTTCTCTCGTTTTCAGACAGTTTTTGGAAGGACTTTCTTCAGTCTGCCCTTTGTGCTTTTCCATGCATTTAACTCCTGTGCACAGACCTCTACCAGCTGAAAAGTTTTATGTAGATGTTAATTTTATCTACATAAAAATTCTGAAGTGGAAAATGCTTAAGTCTGTTGTGTGGGATTAAACCAGGGGGCACACTGTTGTAAACTAACCTGGATCCAGCTGAGATCCTAGCTCAGGATATTAGTGTTATTAGTCATCGAATTGCAGCGACTGTTATTACTACATGTTTTTTGTTGTATGTGTACCTGTAACTGCCCAGGCTTACTTGTGGAAGATGCTGTGCTAAGTACAGAGAAAAAGAAAGTAAGACTTCTTCAAAAATTTTAAAATATCTAAGTTTATGGAATATTACAAAACTTTTGTAAAGAGGAGTTGGTTAACGGAGGAGATAGGTCAGAGACAAGACAAGGGTGAGCAAGTATCGCTGATCAAAGTTTGTAGCAGAAAACACAAGAATGAGCAAAATAAACTGTAGAATCATAGAATGTTTTAGGTTGGAAGGGATCTTCAAACATCATCTAGTCCAATCCCCGCCCCAGCCTGCAGTGAGCAGAGACATCAGCTAGAGCAGGTTTGCTCAGAGCCCCATCCAACCTGACCTTGAATGTTTCCAGGGATGGGGCTTCTATCACCTCTCTGGGAAACCTCTTCCAGTGTTTAACCACCCTCATTGTAAAAAAATTTCTTCCTTCCATCTAGTCTAAATCTCTCCTCTTTTAGCTTAAAACCATCACCCCTTGTCCTTGTAGTAACAGGTCCTGCTAAAAAGACTGTCCCTGTCCTCCTTATAGGCCGCCTTTAAGTACTGGAAGGCCATAACAAGATCTTCCTGGAGCCGCCTTTTCTCCAGGCTGAGCAACACCAACTCTCTCAGCCTGTCCTCGTAGAGGGGGTGTTCCATCCTTCTGATCATTTTTGTGGCCCTCCTCTGGAGCCTTTCTAACAGGTTCATGTCCGTCGTGTGCTGAGGACTCCAGAGGTGGACACCAGGTGAGGTCTCCCCTCACCTGGGGAGAGAGATCACCTCTCTCGACTTGCTGTCCAAGCTTCTTTTGATGCAGGCCAGGGTATGGTTGGCTTTCTGGGCTGTGAGCGCACACTGCTGGCTCATGTCCAGCCTTTCATCCACCAGTACCCACAAGTGCTCCTCTGCAGGGCTGCTCTCAATCCCATCATCCCTCAGCCTGTATTGATACTGAGGCTTGCCCCAACCCAGGACCTTGTGCTTGACCTTGTTGAACCTCATGAGATTCACACAGACCCATTTCTGGAGCTTATTCAGTTCCCTCTGGATGGCATCTGGTCCCTCAGGCACATGCGATTATTACTTTTTCCTTGTATGCTGCTCATATGAAGAGGACAGGGAAGAGAACCATGCCTTGCTTCCACGTTGCTGGGAAAGACAAAAACATGGTGGGGAACATATGTTTGCTGTAAACAAGTGTTACAGGACTGATTGTTCTGTGATCTGTCTTCATTGTCTTGGGATCTTGTCCTAAGTAAGAGTGAATTGAGTAGACCTTGTTTTTTCTTCAGTTTGCTTGCATGCAGAGCTCGGTGCGAATGCTGTAGGGATGATTGTCTTTTGAAACCTTATATTCCAGCCTGCTCTTGGTAGTAGTCCCATGTGCTGCCCTTTTTTGACAGAGTGCTCTCAGAGCTGTAGGGCCAGTGAAGTAATTCCATCAAGTAAAACCAGTAGACAAAGTGCCTGGCTTTATTTATTGAGATTACTCATTTCAGAATGTGGTTGGGTGTGTGTTTTGTACTTAAATCCATTCCTATTTATTTTTATTCGTACCTATGTTTCATACTACAAATGCTTTGTTGATTTGTTTTGTTTAGACTAGATTGATATTAATAGAGTATAACACAGCTTAGGGATGCAAAACCTGACTGACAGGACAGCCATCTCACACCTGAGATACTGCGGGCTTAGTCTTGTGCGAACTTGGCATGTCATGTAACAAGTATGGTCTCAGACTTGCTTATGCAATTGTGTTCATGTGATCCAGTTAAATAGTACTGGTAGTACAGTAAAAACTGTAGTGCTAGAGATTTTTTTTTTTCAAATAGCTGCTTTGATGTCACTTGAGCCATACAAAACTTACTTTCTCTGTTTTGCAACCAGGTAAACTGAGGCACAAAGCTAGTAGCTGGGAGCCTCTGGCTAGGCAGAACTGCCTGGGTCAAACAGCTCAGTTGTGCTCTTCCATCCAGCAGTGTCACAGAGGCCTCTGCAGTGGGATCCCAGCTCCGAACTCGTGCATCCCGCACGTGTTGATGTAATGGCACAAAACTCTTCTCTGGGAAGGGCCTGGGAACCAAACAGCAGCAGCCATAACTGTAATAGGTGCCCAGAGGTCTGGGCTGCATCGTACTGCTGAACTGTGGACAATGAGGTGGGGTTTGGGAAGTCACAGTCTCTGACGTTAGTCATTGAAGTTCTGGGCTTTGTCGTCCCTGGGGGAAGTCCCACTCTGTCACCCATGCAGGATGCTCAGATACAGTTCAGAAAACCTCAAGGCACAGGTGTCTAAGTCATGGAGTAAGCATTTGAGTAACGCTCCTACTCCCAGGGGGCAGCTGAGAGCAGAGGTGAATGCAGAGGACTTCTTGTTCCCAGTGCCATAGTCACACCACTAATCACGCTAAATGTGCTAATCACGCAAGCTTGTTAAAACAGAATTGGTGAGTGTAGGTTAGTGGTTAGCTGTTTAAACATTCAGGAGAAACAGGAATATATAGTCATATCTTTCTCCTAGTTCAATCTTTTTGTTGATTTATCATGATAAGAGGTGTCACTTTAGTTCTAATAATGTCTACTTTTCTTTCCTTTTTTTTTTTGCTATTACATATTTCTATGGCAGCTTTTCCATGTGATATATTTTGGGTCGCACATTAATTTACACCACCCTCTGTTCTGCAAAAAAGAGTTCATGAACTAAAAGAAAAGGAATGGGGAGGGGGGTGTCTAGCAGAGCCCAGGCTTTTGTTTCATGTTTTGGATGTATTTTCTTTCTTAAATAAAATTGTTGATATGCATTTGCTTTTATTTTTCTAGCCTTCCTCTTGCTGATGATCGAGTTCCTGTTTGATCCTGTTTACAAGTTTCCGAGGATTGAAAATAACCCCAACTCCGCTGCACTGGGTAGGAAAACAAAACCATATAAAGACATACAGCAATTACTCTGGAGGGCCAGCAATATGGAACAGTGTGGTATGAAGGAAGAGCTTGTGGAGAAAAAGGAGAGGTTACTAGGTTACCACAAAAGACATTAGTGTACGCGGTTTTTCTCACCTACTCTTTTGGACTGGGGAGGAGGGGGAGGGGTGGGCATATAAGCAAGTAAATAAGGATGTTCTCCAGCGTGTGTATTTACAGTGTAAATGTATGAGGTTTATACTGTACGTTACTTATTCAAGTTGCTTTGCAGTTCTGTTTCAATCTATTCAAAACAGCCAAAAAGATAACTGTAAAAGATTTTTGGGGCTTGGGTATTTTTCTTTCAAATTTACTGTCAAGATAAAGAATTTTCCCTAAATTACTATAAACTTGAGAATATACATGCAATATTTTAGTAGTATTGACGTGTAAGTATATATGGCCCAAGTACTGAATTTTTACACGTACCTTATAAAATTACGTTTTTTGCAGTTAGGAAGAGTGGATAGGGAACAGGCCAGTTAAAAATGTCGTTGTTGGCCTGACAGGTCAACAGGAGGACACTCAGATACTGGTAATCCCACAGTTAATGTGCTTGCTTGATCCTGTACTGGTCTTTGTGCTTGACCTGACTGCCATGAACACTAAACATCTGCAGAATTAAGGTTTCAAAGACAAGCACATCCTTTTTGTGACGTGGTTTTTATCTTCTTATTGTGGACTCTAAGAACTGGAGTTGAATACATCAAATGCTATTGAGTGTCATGAGTTTGTCCTAGGGTTAGGCTTCACCTAGTTGCTAGCAACCAGGTTGCTATCACATATTCTGGTTGTGTATTCTGATATTAGTGCCTTTGCAAGGGGGGGTGGCAATTGCTACCACATCAGGGTTAGACATGTAGTGACAGGTAACACTTACGTTCAGTTTGCGTAGGTGGAAATGAGGAAAAGATGTGGAAAGCGGTAGAGAGCCAGAGCCCGTGTAAGTGAGAATTTAAGGCCAATCCTGGAACAGCCACCTTGATTTCAGTATGATTTTGTCCACGTGCGGAGGGCTATTCCAATGTTCTTGTTGGGACAAAATTTCTAATTAAATTTGGAATCAGGGTTATATGATTGACTGATAATTCTCTGGCATAAATCAGTGCTTTTCTGCTTCATAGTGAGGCCTTAGACATGCATATGTGATGACAGTCTAAGATGTGGTATTTTAAAATTATTAGTTCAGATAAGAAAAAGTTTTATGATTCACTTTTTTCTAACTGCTAAAAGTCAGTTTTGCTGTTCTTGTAATTTTTTTCCCCTAAGTATTTTTCTTTTTTCTAAGTAAGCTTATCAAAGGAGAAATCACTAATTTACCAGCCAGTGCTTAATAATCAAGGAAGTGAAACTTACACTTTAGAGGAAAAAAAGAAATCCTTTGCTGAGTTGCTGGATTATTTTTAAATAATAAAAGCTCGTCATGTATTGGGCAACTGATTTTTATTTTTTTTTAAGGCTTTCATTCTGAGAGGGGTCACTAGCCTTTGAGAATTGAACCACTTTGTTGACAAATCTGTCCTCTAAATTGCACAGCATTAATTAGAACTTTATGCTGCAGATTCTTACTTTTTAATGTGGGTGGTGGTATCAACAAAAATGTCTAATGAATTTGATTGAAGATGACTTTAAAAGGTCTGCCACCTGTAGATAAAAATGTGCATTACTTCACATGGTAATTTACAAGACTGGAGGCTGTGACATGATCTGTTGACCTTTTGAAATCAAAACACTTACTCTAAAGAAAAAAGGCACCTATTTTTCCATCTATTTTAATATAGAACATGTCTTTATTTTCAACTATATCAATACCCTGTAATATAACTAGGGGGGAAAAAAGATACTTTGGATTATGTTAGACCCAAGTTTCCCATCTTTTCCTCTACAAGCTTGTAAATCTTTCGCTATTTTTGCATGTGTTGAGGGATCTTTATTTTTTTTTTTTTTTTTGGATCTAATGAAATACGTTGCTAAAAATATTCAGGTATCTGAGACAGCAGCAAAACATCTTTGAGCCACCCTACAAAAATAAACTAGTTTTGTGCACGCAGGATGAAAAAGAAAGGGTACGGGAACAGATTTCAGCTTCAGGCTTTCTATAGAGGCATTTGCGATAAGGGAGGGGAGCAATAACCCAGCAACTATCATTGTAAAAATTAGGGGATCTGTTTTTTTTTTTTTTGTTTGGATCTAATGAAATACGTTGCTAAAAATATTCAGGTATCTGAGACAGCAGCAAAACATCTTTGAGCCACCCTACAAAAATAAACTAGTTTTGTGCACGCAGGATGAAAAAGAAAGGGTACGGGAACAGATTTCAGCTTCAGGCTTTCTATAGAGGCATTTGCGATAAGGGAGGGGAGCAATAACCCAGCAACTATCATTGTAAAAATTATGAAAAGCACTTTGATGGTCCTTTTTAAAGTCAGTTCACTAAACAGGGGCCAAATCAAAAGCCTGAAAGGCAACTCGTAGTTTGCCTTTAACAACCTCAGCCCCTTGCTGCTGTTTGTAGTTGAGAACGAGTGCTTCTGCATACAATAATGGTGAGAAAAACTAAAGGGAAATAAGGGATGTGAATGAAAGATTTTCTGTTTTCGTATGAGCACTTGGAACACCAAGCAGGCGAAGAAGCAGCAGTTTTAGCTAAGCTAATGTAACAGAAGACCATTGCATCCAAACTGTCTCAGCAGAACTTCCTGCATAATTAGATTGTAAATCTTCTCAACTGAGGAAGTTTTGCCCAGGGTCAGATTGTCTAAGTAATAATCCATTCTACATAAATTAGAAGATTTGAACTGCTGGGATACATTATTACATTAGTTTTGTTTTTTATTCCTAATATAACTAAGGACAAGAAACGCAACGATTCTTTTTCTTTTCTTCTTTTTAATTATGTTATGTCTCTTTAGCTTTCGATTACCTCAGAAGGCCTTTCCTGTAGGTTTTTGGATTTTCCCTGAACAAGGATGATGAAGCTGCCATCTAGGCAAATTAATACATTTTTAATATACTTTAGAAAGTGATACCACAGAATCCTTTGGCCACCAGAATGTGTGATATCACTTCCTCGGTGAAGCATTTAGTCAGAGATGCTGCTGAAGTTGTATCTCCCACTGTAACCCCCTTGTTCTGCAAAGAATAGAATTGCTCTCTTCAGGGTAAGAATTAATGGATGAAAAATTACTAATAACTGGTTTACAGCGAGCAGGCTTCTAAGTTTTTAATTCAGTTATTTTCTTTGAGAAAAAGAAGACTGTGGATACTTGACATGAATATACAGGTATATGTAAAAGTGACAAGGGTAAATCCTGAAGCTGTTACTTGGGCAAAAATTGCTGTTGAAATTTCAGTTATTTGACCTGTTTGAAGGAAGCCAAGTTTGCAGTGTAGCATAGAGTAATTTGTATGAACTTGTCAGTGATTTTTTTTTTTTTTTCTTGTGGTTTTGGATTTTTTTGTTTGTTTGGGGTTTTTTTGTTTGTTTGGTTTTGTTCTACATTTGACTTTCACTATGAAATGGAGGAGTGGACAACTTCTCAGCAGAGCCTTCTGGAATTACAGCTTTTGGGCTGAATTCTTAGGGTGTCTGTGTATACTCCGCCAGTGCTTAAAAACCAGAAAGAGGAGATGTGGAGGGGCTTGTGGAAGTGCTCACAGTGCTGTGGGTTCCCAGTTCTTGGGGCTACTTTGGGCATACCTCGACTCCATCGTCTCCGTTAGGTGCACATGTTAGAGATCCAGACCTGCAGAGCAGGATTGCAGAACCAGTTTTGATCTAGTTCCATGATGGGGTTGCCTTTCTGGTTTTGTTGTATGGGCAAGTGCTGAGAAAAATGTGATATGAATAAATGTAATACGTTCTTACTGAAAATTCATACATTACATAACGGTAATTTTTTTTTAAAGAGGAGGAGGAAATTATCTGGGGTGAGGAAGGTACTGAATTCCCTATTTCTCATCTACTTCCTGTGTTCAAGGGTTGGAAAATTTAAAAATGGAACAGATAATTCTGTATTTTCAAACACAGGAGTATTCTGGTTACGCGATGCTGGTTCTGTGAGCTCAGCCGCCTCATGAGTACGTGGTCAGCCTGCTCTGCAGAGCACTGGCAGCTGAAGGCAAAACGTAAGTTTTGGTGGAAACAGCAAGTGCCCTCCAAGGTCCTGGAAGCAGGGGTGCTCCCAGACTGAAGGAAGTTTGGTCACCCCTCTCTCAGCTGCTGTGGTGCAAGGAGCAGGCTTCAATATACTTTTTTATTTTTCTCTGTTGCTCTGAGATACCAAGGATGTGAAAGGAATAACGCTTTAAATGACAGGGGGGGGTTGGGGGGGGAAGATGATCTGTGAAAGCCCTTTGAAACTGGTATTTTGGGGAAACATCAAAGCATTCAAATGCCCTTGAAAACATACAAAAGCATTGGAAGTCAGGAGTTAAAACATTCTTTTTTTTTCACTTCCAGTTAAAATCCAGGGTTGCTCTTATTGCTGCTATTATAATCTTTATAAAATTACTTCTACATATTTAAAATTTTTATTATTTATTATTATTTTT
>NW_010428618.1:0-25517 GCF_000710305.1 Buceros rhinoceros silvestris
CATATATATATATATATATATATATATAATCTCCTCAGGTTTTCATGTGTATTTAATAAACAATTTGGTATTAACATTCTTAGTCTCCTACGCAATGAAGTAATATTGCAATAGCCCTTCATCCTGAATCAACAACAGGGACAGCTTCAACGAGCTCTTCAGATTGCTATCAGCCCCACATCTGGATAACCCAAGTCTGTATTTCTTATTAAAAAAAGAAAATAGCCTCTCAATAAAAGGACATAACAGCTATTAACATCTGGAATATTGAAAATACACTGAATTTCCACTTACCAGTACTAATGCAATTTTCTCCATCCTTACTGAGCTTCCAGCCTTCATAACACGAGCACTTGACAGTACTTTTATGCTGTTCACACACTTGGCTACACTTAAGGTGCTTGGTACAGTAATCCGTAATCTCACAAGTTTTGTTGTCTATACCAAGACTGAATCCTGCAGGGCAGGAGCATACAATTCTTCCTCCAGGAACCACAGAACATTGATGGCTACATCCACCATTGTTAAGTGAACATTCATCTGAAATAACATGGGAAAAACCCCAAAACCATTAAGGGCCACAATGACAGTCAGTTAATTTGCATATTCTTGAAGTCATCTGGTCAGCTAAAACACATAAAAAGCCCCTCAGAAATGTAAACTGAATTTAACATTTGTTAACCAGCTTTTGATATTTACTTCTAAAAATGATTGAATTTGTAACTATTCAGTTTATAGCAATCTTTCAGGCTTTTAGAATGGCAGATGTACACTGTATATACACATTTTTTTACTGACTTGAAGGCTCTCATATCATTCACTTGAGAAATAAAGCATCTCCATACAGAGTCAGTCTAAAGACTGTTATAGGTCAACCACCTCCAGTGGTGAACAACACTCCCCTTGCCTCCAGCCACTTGAGCTAGTGGGAAGAAGGCCCCAATGCATCTATATAACAAGTACTTGTCAAAGAAATAATTAGGATTTCTGTCTCTTCCAATAACAGCCACCAGAGAACACTACTTCTGCATTCCCTGTGTTCTCACCTCTCACATTATATTCTGCAGGTAACTGATGATTTGCCAAGCTCTGCTAAATGGATTGAAGGTGATTTGTGAAACTTTTAAATTACAATTTAAATTACAATTAAATAATTGTGTCTGTGAGAAATTCTCTGACCGCTGGAGCAAAGCGGCGTAGAACCACTCCCAACCCTATAGTACTACTGACACCCAGGGAATCAATGGCAGGGCCAAAGGAGCCCATTCTCACAGTGGAAACTAGGCTTCACTCTTCTGTTTTCATCTATTTGCTTCTTTTAGATATTTTGCTTGATTCTAACAAGTCTCTGAAAGCCTTGCTCGCTTGTGGTAAGATGTATGAAACGGTTTTCTACAGAAGTGACCTCGTGCTATAGCTCTTTTCACCCGCAGTCTAGACAGCATGGGGTTCATAGGAGGCTCTCAGAGGACTTAGGTCTACAGCATAGTCTTAACACAGCCCAGAGGAACACCGAGTTTAAGGTCCCCTCTTACAGCACCGTCTGCAGACCGACTGAGCAGGATGGTGTAAAGATCTCTTGGCGGTATCCTGCAGCAGCTCCTGCCCAGCAAACTGCCTCCCATGCGCTCAGGGCTTCCCAGTAAAGATTGATCCTGGAGCGTGAAAATGCTTGCAAACATCCCCAAATGCTTTGTAACAAAATGCTGGAGATGGTAAAGCATTTTATGCAGAACAAGGTCAGTGTGGAGAGGCAAATAAAGAATTACAAAATGATTTAATTTTTTCCTTCAAGTCATGCTTCTCTTATCCCTAAACCATCGCTGTAGTACAATACTTCTGCTATAGTATTATGAGTTCTTTTAAAAATCTGTTCATCTTTGCATATATTTTATAATAATTCAATTACGTTATCAGTTGTACTTCTGTCAGATTTATAGACTTATTTTTGTACTATTTTTACCGAATACCATTTTGCTGAAATAACCTACATTGTCTGATGTGCCATGAAATCCTTTTAACATGTCAGGGAGACAACGCTAACTCCTCCTAGTCATCCCAACCCCTTTCTTCATTAACTCCTACACAGCTACTGACAGGATTCTATCAACTCAAGCTTCTGCAGTTGAAAAGAACTGCAAATTAGCTGAAATCCTTTCATATATACCAGAGCCTTTTACACCATTTACCTCCAGGAGTATCTTAAGGGGTCAGGAAATGAAAGAATTACCCACGGAACTCTATTTTCCCTTATTTGAAGAAAACTAATCCTTTGAGCGCAAACCCCGTCTTACTTAAGTAAAAATCCTCCCATAGGCTCCCGTGATAAAATTTCAGTGCGATTACTGTGAGAACTGTTTTTTCAACAGGAAACAGTGTGACAGACAGTATCAAGCATAATCAGGAAAATGCGTCTAAAAGAAGTACCACAAAGATCGCCTTCATCAGATCCATCAGGACAATCTCTTCTCCCATTGCAGAGCTTCTCAGGCTGTAGGCAGATGGAGGTATCATTAGCACAAGGGTATTTTGGTGGTCCACACATATAGCCCTCGCAATTATCCTCATCAGACTGATCCTCACAATCAATATCGCCATCACATAGCCACGCTTTGCTAATGCATCTCCCTTGGAGAAAAGAGACAATAAACACAGGAAATCAGACTGGAAGCAAACTTGAGAAAAAACCTTCAGTAACATTACACAGATTTTTTTTTTTAATTAGATTTTTCTATTAATAGCACTTTCCTCTTAGATGAGCAGAAAGAAAACAACTTGTACTTATACTTTGAAGCATCACCCACATCAGTATTGACAGTCTAACTTAATTTTCCAGACATCCAGACAATCCTAATCATTTCCTATTTATTTGAACAGAACTGCATACAGGCAGGACACATCCTCATAATCTGTTAAATATACCAAATTACATGCGAATGTGTTTTTGTGGGGGTCTTTTTGCTTGGGGTTTTTTTTTTGGTTTTGGTTTTGTTTTTAATTCCTGCTTTTCTTCATCTCACTTCCTGTATCATCTTCCCTAACAGCCTTCCATGGGATCAATGTTTCATGTAAGACTTTCCATTAGCATGGGTTTGAGAAACAAAAATTCTTCTAGGAAATAGACACAATACATTCCCAGATTGTGCCAGATAAATGATTGGCTTTTAGGCAAAGTAACTACAGCAGATGAAATTTCTTACTTGATTTTGTTTTTATTGAACTTTGGTAAGGAGATTTTCCTTCACGCCTCAAAAAGGGGCGGGGAATAAATCTGTGCTGACCCTCAGCGTCTATAGATGTCATTCTCTTGATTGAGAAACGGGTTTTACTCTTTAAAAAATACACAGGGACTAGGGTAGAATCACCCAAGTCAAGGATTTTAATACGTGAAAAATAATTGAGATTGTGCAGCTACCACTTACAGGTGTGCATGTGTGTGTGCTCCTGTCCCAAACCGTTTTTCAGGTCTCAAGCATAAACTTGTTACTTGCTAACAACAACCAGTTGGGGCTGGGACGTACTTTATTATCCAGTTAATAGAGATGATTCACCAGGCAGAACCGTGGGTCAAGGAAGCTGATCTTGCACTGTTTCTGCCTATGAACTATTTTAGAGAGATAAAGTCAGGCTGGGATGGGAAAGAAGATCCTGGAGTGGTCGGGATCCATTGACAGCAAGGCTGACGCACGCCCAGGGACTGACTGGTGATGTCTGAGACTGGTAATTGCAAACTGTTGCACAGCATGAATACGCAACTTTCAGCCCAACCTTCCCAGTTTAGCAGCAATATTCCCAATAGGAAATGGAGACCAGTTATGTCTTTGGAGGGGGAGAAAGCACGTGACTGACTGTGTGAAATAATCAAATAGGGCAAAACTCTAAAATTGTTGGTTCTTTAACACACCTCAGTGTGAAATCTGCCACAGGCTTTCACTTTGCATCGACCATGACAGGGTTCAATATAAAACCATCTCCAAAGAGATTCTCCACTGCTGTCCACACAATGTAGCAACTGTCCCTAACTAACTCTGTCAGCCAGAATACTGTAGAGATTTCAATTTCCTTTAAAGGAAATATTTGCTTAAGATTAGCATAATGCTTTTTGTTTGATATTTAGTCGTCTTTTAATGGGAAAGGTGCTGATGTCCTCAGAGAAAGACAATGGGATGAAATACAGTGAATCAAGAACACTGAAGAAAAAAGGTTTCTGCAGCACTCATGAGGCAAACGTGAGACTGTTTTCACTTTTGGGGAAAAAAAAAAAGCAAGAACTGAAACTTCAGGATCATACTACAGCGAGTACATAACTTTGCCAGTGGAAAATCACCTGGAAAAACTTAAACGGGGAGTGGTGTCCATTAGAATGAAAAGGTGTCACCATTTTCTATACTAGTCAAAGTCTTGACTATCCTACACTGAAAAGACAGAATTGCACAGACACCAGGAAACAAAGGGGCAGGTATGATATGTATGCGGTTAATCTTTATGTGCAGTCACAAGTCTTTCAAAAAAGTGTCCATATTCTTTATTATCTTGAAATGATCATTAATTTTATATATTATTACAACACAGCAGTAGAATGAAAGCTAACGGAAAATACCAACGTCAAGCAAACGAACCAGATCCCAAAGTAAATTGACGTTGCTTCCAGTAGAGCTTCTAATCCGTTTTTTAATCTTTTATACATGCAAATGTTTACAGAGCAAATCAGTTTTCCTGTCTTTCTCTTAATGAAGATATGTTTTATAATAAAAGATTCAGCTTCCACTATGATAGCTCTGACACGTTCTTAACTAGAATATACTTCCATGGAATTAATCTCTGCAGAAATTCTAAAGATATAGACTTAATGAAGTGTTATGACTGTCTTGAAATCATTACTTAAAATTCACTGAAGTATTTTTGCTTTATTGCACTTTATTGAAACTCGCACTTTTGGTTTCCAGGAACCTTTTTAGTAAAATTCCATCATAAATTAATTGCCTCAGTGGATATACTTGTTCTTTTCCATAGCTCTTTTGTGTAACACAGAAGAAATATGTGTAAAGCAGTGAATCAGAAGTTCTGAAGCAACAAGTATGTGGGAAAGGCTCAGCCAAATGGTTCTCCAACTAGATTTCCTACAAATATTAGCAAATCCAACTGAATTCACTTTTTAGATACTTTTCAGTCTTTGCTGGGGTGCTCAGCCCAAGAAGGTTTTGGACTGGTTATCTATTCAACTGTAGGAAAACCACTTTGGCAGAGCTTTAATGACATTCGGTTTCCTCTTACAGTTAATTCTTCCTGCCTAAAGCTGCAATGCTTTCCTAACCTGTAGAATGGACTTGGTCTCATTCCCCTCAAAATGAAAGAACGTTCTAGTCTGACACATTTTAAAAATGTGATGGTCAGTGACGTCGCTTGCCCTGTAGAACGAACCTGAGATTTAGACTGACCTACAATGTTTCAAGAACATGGTCATTTTTGGTATTTAAAAGCTTTTAGTGGAAAGCAGATGTTTATAAATGCTTCCTGCATGAGACAGAGCAGGCAGGAACAAGTGGAAGCAACACTGGTAAACCCACCTCATGACTCACACCCTTTCCACCCACCCTTTGAACTCCTTCATGTGTTCCCTTCTCACTAAGCCTCCTCTTTCAAAACTCTTCTCATAACTTATCTCCCCACAGTAACCCCTTCCTCCTCCTCAATCCTCACAGAACCTGTAGGGCAGCCCTATCAACTTCCTCCTCATCTTCTTTCTCAAAACCCTTCCTTCCCAGCCTTCTTCGGTATCAACTTCTCTCTGTTCTTCTCATCAGGTACTTGCAGCTTTGACTGTTATGCTCCCTGTCCAGACAGTACCATGGCTCTCCTCTTCCAATATCACTGTGATAATCACCCCTTAACTTTATATTTAGTTTTTATGTACATTCCTTATTTTCCATTCCAAACAAAACCTACTCCTTCCCTCATCTTTTTTTTCCCCCTTTAGTATATTATTATCAGGTAAAAAAAAAAAAATGGTTCGATGTGCTATCACACAGAACACCTCAAAACCCATCCATTTTATACTGTAAGTCAGAAAACAGGTTAGGGGAAGTATATTAATATCCTTTTCCTGGTATGAGCACAATGAGTAACATCACCTCAGGAGTATTAAACATTAAAAGCAGTATTCAAATAGTAGATATGTGATCAAATCACACAGACACACACACAATGAGTAAGTGAGAGCAAAACGTATCTGCAAGCATATACCTGTACTCTTGCAGGAGAACTTTGTTTTTTCATCACACAGTCGTATAGTTCCATTACAGCCTTTTTCATCACTACCATCTTCACAGTCCTTTTCACCATCGCAGCGCCACAACTCAGGGATACAGTTTCCATCAGGACTGCACTGAAATTCCCTCCCATTGCATCTTCCAGGAGAGGGCATTTCTTAGGAAAGTAAGAATTACATTAAAGAATTTACTCCCATGAGTTTTTCCCATGCCAAACCTACAATGACTTAGAATCCCCCTTTCTAACCAAAGCCAAAAATCAGAGTCCAAGAGTAACACTCAAAACTCAACTCTTGCTTCCTAACTCATCACTCTATTACAAGCTTCAGAAAAGTTCTTTCTTACCCTGCTCGCTCCCTTCACTCTCACCTCCTCCACAAGGGAAATAACAATTTACTTTTTTTTCCCCCCACATCTGTCAGCTACAAATGAACTTGGAGATGTAAGGAGGACCAAGCCTGATGAAGTTTTCCTGATTCTCACCCCCAAACTTCATTCTCTCTTTTTTTTTTTTTTTTTTTTAACAAGGTCCATCTCCTAGTTCACAGAAATGACACGAGGCCCCAGCACCTGACTGGTTTGCGCTACTATGGACTAGTTTTTTAACAAGGTCCATCTCCTAGTTCACAGAAATGACACGAGGCCCCAGCACCTGACTGGTTTGCGCTACTATGGACTAGTTGTAGCCTTTCTATATTCCACAGCAATGAACTTCAGTTCAGCGCAGCTACAGAATCAGTTTTGAACGTTTCAAAGAACAGTAACTGTGATTTTAACCATTCATCACATACTTCATTCTCTTTTTCAAGTTTATCCTTGCTCTCCTTTTTCCGAAGTATTACTATGGTGAGTATTTGTAATATTTCATAATGCGCTACAGAAAATAGCATGTACTTTAATGATAAACTTATATATTCCTGTTTGCACCAAAAAAACCCCACGTTAGCAGATTAGCTCATTGATTGCTTGATTATTTACAAGAAATCAAAATTAGAGGGACAATGGGGTCTCTTTAGACAGGTGTCACGGCAAATTATTATTCAATAATAATATTGAAAAGAAAGAAAATTACGAAAAACCTGAATCACACAAAAATTAGAGGGTTACTGCATAAAACTCCCCCGAAAATATAAACGGTAACTTAAGGAGTGTTGCTCACTGTCTCTTTATCTAGGCAGCACGCACCTCTCTAATAGGCCAAACATCACGTTTGGCGTAAGTCAGTAAACTGAAATTACAAAACTTATCTCAGGATAATACCCATTCTGCTTTCAAATGCATTCTTCTTCTAGGATACACTTCTGTATTATCATATTGCATTTGACACAGTTTCCATTCCAATCTTCACCAAGGACAAACACATTTTCTCTTTCTCCATTGGCTGACGGCAGGTCCTCTGTATTTATCATGAAGTATTCTCCGTGTTTAAGTATTAAAATGTGGGAAGATAAGAAAAGCTCACCCTCCTTGCTGCAGTTGCTTTTGGTTTCGTCACTGAAATCTCCACAGTCATTGTCACCATCACACGCCCAATGACTTGGGATGCATCTGCCATTATAACATCTGAATTGGTCAGCAGAACACGAGTGAACACAGCCTAATTCATCACTTCCATCACCACAGTCGTCATCTGCAAACATCAATTTTTAACATTATGTTAAAAGAGAAAAAATCTGAATAAGAGGTGTGAGGAGAAAAAGATATTTCTAGAAAGGCAAGAGAAAAATGCAGCAAATAAAACAGTATGTTCACTGTCCACAGTCATACAGTAAAATCGTTTCTAACAAATAATTCCTTAACTGTACTTTACCAACAGAACTTGACTCTGTCACTTTGGACAGTCTGACTCCTCACACTTAGCTACTCAATCACAGACACCAGCAAGTATAAGGATGTATATTTTCTTAAATTGTGTAGTTAGGCAAAATTAAACGGGCTTCCAAACATGGTGGTTTTACTTTATCCTCTGTGATTTGTTTAATTAACTTAAGACTGTTTGGCTCATACGCAAAGAGCTTTGCAAAAACCAAAAGGAAAACCTGATGTCAGAATTTCTTTTCTACAGACACACCAATGTTGTTTCCACGTACTTGCACCGTGGAGAAAGACAGCAGCACATAACAAAGGTGGAACGTGGTTTCTCATTGTTCTAATGTTGTAGTCATTGCAACAAGAGTAAGGCAATTCATCACTGATCGTGATCGTCAAAGGAAGGAAAAGGTAACTATGGAGGGTAACCACTAAAGGCTCTGCTGGCACAGAATCTCAGTAAGCACGCTGTGATAATCTGGGGTATCAGGCCATTTATGGCCATGACTTTCCATCAGCCTGTGATGGGTTTTAATTACCTTCCTGTGTTAGAACAAAAGCAGAGACAGGCAGACACCAGGACAGGAACCTTAGCCCTCCTTCTATCTCCCTTCAGGTGCCTGTACACAAAAGCAAGGCTCTGGACCCCTGTGGAGATGGTGCCTGCGAGTCTGAGTTTTGTTGAAAACTCATTTACATCCCATTTCCGATATTTGACCACGTGCACGTCTATCTACTATATATAAACAGGAGTCTTGTCGAAGAGGCAGCAGAAGCAGCAGAAAGAACTAAGAAAGCTGTCTCTTCTCGGAGACAAGCTGAGGCAGAGAAAGGGATCTCGCTCTGTTCTAAGACGTTAGAACAGGGGCTGCGAAATATTGGAGTTGGGACGCCAGTGACAATGTTTCGGTAAGAATTTGTGTTTCTATAAGCGAGGGATTCCTCTATTAGCTAGTGGGAGATAAAGCTATTGTGAATGGTCTCCCTAGATTGTTGGTAAATAGTTCTCAATTTGCATTGGCAAAGAGAAGGTATTCGGACTTCTATGGGAGCTGGTTTACTTGCGGAACCAGTTTTCCCTCCTTGTAAGTTGTCAGTTACATGCAAGGTATTATTCTGTGTAAAAATTTCCTGACCAGACATTATTCGAACTTGTTTAAGGGAACCTAATAAAACTCATATTATTTATTATAATTGTTTGTGGGGTATTTTTGTAACACAGCCTTATAAAATTAGAGTAATATCAGATGCTGATGGTTGATGAAAAACCAACCCAATGTTGTTAGAACTGGTATGACATCACTCACAAACCACAAGCTCTGAGAGAAGATTCATTTGAACAGCTGTCATTCACGTTTGTACTCTTTCAGACCAAAGAAATAACTCCGTTGTAAAGCCTTCCTAGCCTTCGTCTTGAGTGATGCTGTTTATTACACTGAACATGCCCATAATAAACAAAAAAGTCAGGTATTTTGGTCACTGGTAATATATTGTTTTCTAAGAAGCAGAACATACTTTCATAAGTGATAGCTTATCTGAGCTTTTTTTTTTTTAATAATGAAAGTTTACATCACGCATCATTCTGCAGAACACACTGTTGGTAACTGTTACCATGTCCCCTGCATCGTCCCTTATATGAAGCTTCAATATTGCTGCTTTCTAGGTCAGGTAATTTAAAAATGCTATATTTATTCTCCGACCACTTACAAACCTGGCAATATCAGTCTCAGAAGAAAACAGTGAGTATCAAAGCAGTGTTTAATCTACATTTATATCTATATTCATTTCTGATCTAGAACATTCGATCCTTACCTGAATCACAGAGCCATTTGCTGCTAATGCATCTGCCATTTTTGCATATAAATTGCGTTAGCGGTTCACATGTTGGGAATTCTGTGAAAGTGTTCAAAAGAAATAAAACCTATTTAATCTATATGCTCTTCAGTGATTTTTTTCCACCTTCCTAGACATATAAATTACACAACTGTATTGTATCAAATAT
The DNA here is from genome assembly GCF_000710305.1 of Buceros rhinoceros silvestris. Taxonomy (NCBI): domain Eukaryota; kingdom Metazoa; phylum Chordata; class Aves; order Bucerotiformes; family Bucerotidae; genus Buceros; species Buceros rhinoceros. The sequence continues at coordinate 10,081 of NW_010428618.1, forward strand.
TTGCACCTGCCAGAGAATCTGGAGATTAATCCGGAGAGGATAAAAAAGTGAGACACAAAAAAGAAGATAACAAGGCTTTTAACTGTAAATACTAGTCCAAACGTTATCCTTCCTCTGCGTGGGCCACTGAAATGTATTATTCAGTGTCATCACATGGTCCTACCTCCCCACCCAACCAGGGCTGTCCTTGCCACTTAGCATTCTAATATTTACAACTAATTACAGCTTGACAACTGATACAAACCCTATTTTCAATGTGTTTATTATATAAAAATGTTCTCCAATTGCAACAGCACTGCCAGTAAAATACAGGAAACAGAATAGAAAGTGAAAAGAGAAGTTAAATACCAAGCAAAAGGACAGTCAAGAAATAAAGTTACTGTACACTGACATAAAATCCAAAATTAAAATGTCAGCACTTACAATCATTTCCTCCAAGATCCCAGTAACACAGAAAACTGGGACAGCATCATTCATAGAGACTCACCTATACCACACAAATATTTGTTTTTATCACTATCTAAGATGCCTCTGCATATTAGATATTGCATAATGATGTTTTTTTCAGACTTCTTTTTCCTCTAAACCCAATGATTTAGCTGGTATGTGCATTCATACCATTGACGTGTTAAACACTGCTGGTACCTGTGCAGTTTGGAAAACACAAGTTGTACTGTACAAAACCCAGCAATTCATAGGAAAATCTGAAAGTCTAACGCAATTCAAAAGGAATAAGAGAAGCCTAAATTGTCTATACAGACCATCAAGAGAATAAGCCACCTCTCAGCAGCTGATACCTAATGCAAACCAAAGACGACAACACGAACAATCTGCCTGAACTACCACTTAAAGGCAAGTTTGTCCTTCACTGAAGGATTTCAGGTTGGAATTTCCTACACAGTACATCCAAAATGCACCATAAAAATTAGCCAAAATGGAGCACGGTCCTGTCAGCCACACCAAAACTGCCCAAGATTAGAACAAATCTCCAAGTGTATTCCTCATGAGGTTGCTCTAGCTACATTGGGTTGTTCTAGTGGTGTTACCACTGAGAATACAAAGCTAAACTTCACAAAGACTTTGAGAACTAAGCCATGTAATTAGTACTGAAGAGTCTTCCTAAACTTCTAAAAGATGCTACACATAATGGTGAAATTTCCTTAGGACAAGAACTGAAATAGTCGTTGAAGTCAATGAATTTGACTTAAACTCACTGTCTCTTGACAGTCTCTTTGGTGCAGAAAACATGTTGAAGCTAATGTAATACAAAAGCTTTTTTTTTTTTTTTAAACAGAAGTTCAGGGATAGTTTTGACTAAAAGAAGTCATGCATGAAGTACTGAATCAAACCAGCTGCACCAAGTAGTAAAATTTACAGATCGCCAAGAAGACTGAAGTAATTATTCTTCTTCAAGACAGAAAACAGTGGGAAAAGTTAACACTGATGACAACACTTTGTCAATTACTCCTAGAAATTTAATTATTTTTGTTAAATAATAATAATCGAAAAGCTGTTTTTCTTGGGGAAACACATTACTGACATAAAAAAACCTGTTTTAAGACAAATAATGGAGATGTGCATCTACGATGATACTTAGTTACAATACATGCTTTATGTGCCTCAAGCAAAGCTGAAAGTTCTTAATGTTGCTTTTTAGCTGTTAAATATTTTGGCCACAAAATGTATTTAAATTTATATTTACATTAGATTTATATTTAATGAATTTTTCCCCTTTTCTGTACATGAATCCCTTCATGACTATTTTCTTTCTGTTCATCTCTCTACTCAAGAGCTGTATGATGAGACAGAAAGTATTTCAAGTGAATTGTGACTGTCACCACCACTACCAGCACCCATCTCATGATTCTCAGCTCACCACAGTCTTTCCAAGGATGTTTTGCAGTATCTCCAGTGTCTGCTTGTCATAGCCCCAGCCTCCACCATCATCCACAGCTCCCTCTCACATCCTAAAGGACAGGCACAATACTCACCCTCATTGACCCTACGGTCTCTCCCCAGGTCTCCTTTCCTTTCCTATTTCACAGCAAAGAGATGTACATAATTTTTCCTGTCCTGCTCACCCCAGCTATATATCAATATAAATATGCTTTAGTTGTTAAATCAATTGAGACCAGTAGTTATTCATCGCTGGAGACTGGTGCAGATTAAAAAACTGAACAATTTGTGATGGTAATTAAAAGTAAAATAAAGCTTTGCTTTTTATATAAAGACTTGTAAATACAAGAATTTCAAACTGTTTCAAAGGAGAAAATATACACCACTAAACAGAATAGACAAATAAGTGCCATTACCATGCCCATTAGCCAATGTTTGACACACCCGCACAACCACAGTGCTCGAGGGTAAAGAAACAAGATTCTAAAATGTGAAACACACGTAAAGTCTGACCAAACTAAAAAAAACCCAGGAGGTGAAATAAATACTGATTAAATACTGATCTGAAGAAATATTCCAGATGAGCTGACAGGATACCAAACAAAACACATGGAAAGAAATTAGACAGATGACGTTAACATCTTTGTATTGGTAAGAGAACTCAGGGTACAGCTAGCCAGAGAAACTCCTACAGCACCAGGTGCCAGGTTATAGTGTGACACAGAACGTCAGAATCCGTGAGATTGCAAAATACAAGGAATCCCCTGTCATCACCTGCTCTACCTCTGTACACAACTGAACAGACTCCATTTGAAGCACAGCAATTAGAAGGCTACCTTAATAATACGCTCATTTTTATTCAAAATGTAAAAATCCTGGAAAATCTTGAATGTAGAAAGAGAAGCTGAGATTTACATGTGAGCTTAAAAAGTAACAACGTAAACTCAACTAATGACTATTAGCAGGTTGCCAGACACGAATAATTCAAAATTAAACAAATTTAAGAGATTACGGATAAACAGAATTTACTGCTTGGATCCTACTCGTTGCCTTCCATAGATTCTCTGGTAATTAAGATCCTGGAAATTTCTGTTTATGGAACACAGTGAATCAAGGTGTCAGCCTATGACTTTCCTTTATGCAGTTACGTTCTGTTTTTCTCTCACTCTGCACTGAGTGCTGTGTAGGTTTACTCTAATAACTACTGAAAAGGTCTAGAGAAGTAAGATAAAAAAAAAAACCAAAAAACAAACCAAAACCATGTTATTTCTGCTACATTGCTTTCATATTTGGATTTTGATAAAGAAACAGTCTATAACAGTAATTTAGGTTGGAATGAGCTGTACCTGAGGAAAATCCCGGTCTAGCTACTAAGTAAGTATCATAACAACTACACTTTACATTTTAATTTGTTTTGTGCGCAACCTGTCACTTCATGTTTTCATGGTTAATGCTAGTAAAATAATCAGGCAGCATACTTTATAAAAAACCCTTGAAAAGTAATTTCAGAAATATCCAGTTATGTTGTGACACACTAGTTCCTATTAGTAAGTCAAACATATCACAACTACTGTAAACAGGGAACACCCCAATACAATATTTTGCAGACAGCTCACTGACCCTTCTGCTCACAGCAGTTTTCTTTGACCTGTCAAACAGACAAAGGTGGTCCCGATGACTTCTAAAAACCTTCATGGTTTGGAAGGAGCTGATTAGACAGTGCACCTCCCTTCGCAATAGCTCAGTAAAGCAGCAACCAGCAGAGCTGCTGAACGCTCTCTCATGATATAACCAAGACAGACTCCTTTTTTTTCCTGCAAAATACAACATCAAAATAACCTTCTGTTCGGTCTTGATGCAGTCTGAGTTTATTGGCATCTAAACTATGCTGAGGGGGCCCATGTGAAGAGGTTTGTGGCCCAAAGGTCAGTGTTTGAGGGTCTCAGTATTTGATAATGGGCTGTAAAAAAGCCCATTGAAAAGCCCATGTAGAAAAGCATTAAGTCGATTATCTGCATATTTGGTACTGGAGTTAAAAACTCATTAGCACAAAATGCAGCCTTTGCTTTGGGTTTTTTCATGAATCAAATAAATTATAATTGCCATTTCAGAAAGAATACTATCAGTTCATATAAAACCAGAAAGCCAGCCCCTCACACTTTTTCTATCCATCAGTTCATGTGAAAAGAGATCTTTACATATTTATCTTTTTATAGAATAATTTTAGCTTTTTCCCCTCAAAAGAAAATTTACTTACCACAGGATGTCATTTCATCGGTTTCATCTCCGCAGTCATCCTCCCTGTCACACAGCCATGATGTCGGAATACAGCGTCCATTCCCACAAGAAAACTGGTCAACCTGACACGTTCTTGCTGTCAAAACAAAACACTCCAAAAATGCAAGGAAATGGACTAAATCTGTTGGGTCTCTTGGTGCATGTCTCCATGCAGAAATTGCAAGTTTACGGTACACCTCCTGGCCTGCTGCAAATTCTACCTGTTCTGACTAAACATCATTCACCTCCTTTGATTTCAGAGAAAATTAAGGTCAACTGCAGGACTGAGTTCCACCTCTGTTATGCAGAATTCTTAGTGGTTTCCTCAGCATATGAGAACATTGAGTTTTACATGCGATTATACAAAACTAGGTGGTAGAAGAGCATTCATGTTTAACAAAATGACACCAGTGCAAGAGCTGAATTAACAAAAATCAGGGCACAAAAACGTCTAACTTCCCACGGGAATATTAACAACTTGTATTTCATAATATAAACAATGATCTAGTGAAATTATATGTTACACAAAAAAATGGCAATACAGGATGTGTGTGACGTGCCTGGCCTCACTGACCTTAGAATCTTTGCCTTTGCAAATATGAGACTGAAATGATGCATTAAAAGAACAATGTTTATCATCCTTCTGAAGAAATAAGTATCACTTAAAATAAATTACGTAACTACATTAATTACTTTGAAAGCTGATGAACAGTAAAACTTCAATCAAAATCTAACATAGAAACCCGACGTTACTTATAATTTTGTTTATTCAAATTTGTGAACCCATAATTACATGCCAGGGGATAGTAACACTGATTTTCGATTCCAAATTTAAGCTTTTAGAGTTCATCTATAAGTGAATCCACACTTTAAAAGAGACTGATACATCAGAAATCCCAATAATCAAAAGAATATTTCTCCATGTGGTATTCTCAATTACCATTTCATTTTTCTCCATAGAAATAGCCCAAAATACAATAGAAGAATATATGTTTATAATATTTCAAATTCATTTTTTAAATGAGAGTACTGTTTGCCCTGCAGGAACAAAAGGAAAAAGAAGATTACAAAATTCAACCCATAGCCAACTGGCACAGGATCTTATCCTACAAGCAAGGAGTTCGATATTAAAGGATATCAAAGCAGATTACGATATCGGTAGGTCTGCACTGGGGTAGAGTGCATTGAGCCAAATCGCACAAGGAACAACCAGAACCACTTACTATACATATGAAATTTTAAATCCGGGCATATTAGTTCAGGGAATTATTTTAATAGACAATATATGCTGTCTATCGCTGCATTTCAGTTCATAGCGGTCATCAGGTTATTGACATCTGGTATTTTGGATATCAGATATTTAATGATGGTTTAGAGTATTCTGACAAGCTCTAAGCATCAATTCCACTCAAGAAAGGACAGATTTGGAACTCTCCACTCAAGAAAGGACAGATTTTGCAACGACTTACTGCAGTGAAAGCAGTAAACAAACTTCATCTTGGTATTTCCTTAAAAATCCACTAAACAGTTAATAATTTGAATAAATGAAAACGATTTCAAGGTACCAAGGGGAAACTGAATAACTAATTGTGTTTTTGTCAGCATAAAATAAAGTTTACTAGTGACATGGCTGTCATCACAGTGTGTTAACAAACCAAATTTTAACTGCCAAAAAAGATTCAGTCGGGACAAGTTTGTACCTAAGCAGTGCTTTGACAACCCAACCCATACGGCTAGATTAAGTGCTGAATTACTCTGGAAAGCACAGTCAAGTGTAAGGAGTAAGCAAAATATAATTCGTATTTCAACCTTAGTGGCATCAAAATACGAATTAATTTAAAATGTCAATAATCAGATTACTAGTAGCAGACCGGTTCAGTTCAGTTCAAGCAGCCTTGAACTCTTTACGGAACTTGAGTTAGAGACCTCGTACATGCAAATTTTTACCTGAGCAGGTTTTGTTTGATTCATCTTCATTATTACCACAGTCATTAGCTCCATCGCAAAGCCACCTCTTGGGAATGCAGCGATTATTTTGGCACTTAAACTGATCATCAGGACAACTGTGATTGACTGGGGAGGAAAAAAAAGAGAGGGTTTTTTTTTTTCCTAAGAAAATTATCAGAGACAAACAGCTGGAAATAATACGTTAAACGATACTCCTCGGTGATGCAGTTAGAACGGTTATCCTGTATATATAATTACCGTGATATCAAAATTGTTCAAACTAGTCAATTAGAAGTATTGCAGTAATTCAATCATAAATCATGCTTCAATCACAATACGGCCAACCGTATCCCTGGCTGTATCAGAAGAAGTGTGGTCAGCAGGCTGAGGGATGTGATCCCGCTGCTCTGCTCCACTCTGGTGAGCCCCCCCGTGCAGTGCTGTGTCCAGCTCTGGAGTCCTCAGCGCAGCAGAGACACGGAGCTGTGGGAGAGGGTCCAGAGAAGGCCAGAAATGATCAGGGGGCTGGAACCCTTCTGCTGTGAGGACAGGCTGAGAGAGCTGGGGTTGTTCAGCCTGGGAAAGAGAAGGCTCTGGGGAGACAGTAATTGCAGCCTTCCAGTACTTAAAGGAGGCTTGTAAAAAAGGATGAGGACAGACTTTTTAGCAGGGCCTGTTGCAACAAGACAAGGGGTGATGGTTTTAAACTAAAAGAGGGGAGATTTGGACTAGAGATAAGGAAGAAGTTTTTTTACAGTGAGGGTGGTGAGACCCTGGCCCAGGTTGCCCAGAGAGGAGGTAGATGCCTCAACCCTGGAAACATCCCAGGTCGTGTTGGACCTTGGGGCTCTGAGCAACCTGCTCTTGTTGAAGATGTCCCTGCTCCCTGCAGGGGTTTTAGACTAGATGACATGTGAGGGGCCCTTCCTACCCAACCCACTCTATGATTCTATTTAGGTGGAGAAAAATGTCCTTGGTCGTATTTTATCAGTGTGATGAGGTTTGCAAACTAACATGCATACAAAGAAAAGAAAACATGGAAGGGAACAGATGCAAGTTGCGTATCCGAAATATTATACCACAGTGAGCAGGGGTTTGGGCAGGTTATAAAACGCTTGTAAAATGATGCACATTACTGTCAATGGCCACATACAGACCTGCTGTTTACTTCCTATGACACTGTAGGTGTCAAAAAGTGAAATATGCAACACAGCGTAAAACTGACAAAAAATATGATATTCAAGAGCGAACAAGGTATCACACAAACATTTTTGCTAGCTATGAAGTACCATGGAAAGGATGAAGACAGAAATTATGTGAAAACCATCGGCCTGAGCTTACAGCTGTAGTAAGTATTTTACCTTCTGCTTCTTTTAGGCCAATTGCAAGATTTATTACTAGCAGATCTTGCTAATCTTGATTTACAAGAGCAGTAAACTACACACATTTGTAAGCCCCGGGTATCTCAAACTATTTTCCACCTACTCAGCCGTCCTCAGCCTCTTTAAAAGAAGAGTTTAAAAGTTTAACATACTTCAGGAAACAAACGGTATTTAAACTGAAAAGATGTCTTGCAGGCTTATCCTTGACATTTCAGTAGCTTTTATCTTTGACCTTTCTGCCTATTCTTCCTATTGAAAACAACACAGAGCGAGTATGATATCAGTGGCACAGGAACCCTTCATGAGAGTTTTGTGTGGAGGGTGCAAGAACACTGAAGGTAAAAATTAATTAATGATCTGAGCAGAAAGGTATTCCAAGTATCATAATACTTAGGAAGCAACCTAGTTTGTAACGTGACTAGAGAACAAAATAGTTATCATCTGTGTAATAAAAATAAAAATTGAAGACTTCTTTTAATTCTGAGTTTATTATTTAAAACTATGGCTAGTATTAACATTTTTGCTCCTATATGTTTACTAACGTGTGTGCGTATTCTAACTAAAACTGCAAATATATCAGACTAACTGAAAAAAGAACTGTTGAAGTTACTATAGCAACTGCTTTTCAGCAGTTTTAATTAATGTTATCATATCGGCCACCTAAACTATGCATCACATACAGACTGAGGACCAGACTATGGTTTCATTTAGAGCTGTATAAATCCTCTGAGAATAACAAGCTTTGATCAAGGAATTGCTCTACAGTACGCTCATTGAAATGAGAATCAAGTCAGCTCTGCCAAAAGACTTAGCTGCTCACTGTAATAGTTGAGCTCCTTAGTTAAGTGGCGGAATCCCTGGTATTAAGATGTTAGTAAGCACTACAGTTCAGAACCGGACAGAGGTTTTGAGAAGGATTCGGACTGAAATCAGTAACGACTGCTACGAGGAGCTATCAAAATACATAAATGCAGGGAAAAACCACCAATGACAAAACGGCTTTGTAACAGCCATACAGAAAAAGACCTTGGCATCACAGATTATCACAAGCTTGGCATGTACCAGCAACACGAGACCTCTGCGAGGCAGGAAAGATTTGCCCGAGGATGTACAAACAGGAATATCAACCCTCACAAACACATTCTCTCAGCCTAAACAGCTTCACAAAAGCCTCAGCAGAAGTAGATACATCCAGCTTTGGACATCCATCCCCTGGGATCACTTGGCCAAGTTAAGAAAAAAGAAACGGAATCTAAAAAAAAAAATCATAATCTATTGAAAAAAAAGCATAAAAAAACCACTGAACAGATTAGGGTCGTTTCATCTCAAGATAAGAATGAGAGACTACGATAAGAGTTTTGAGACACACAGAACAATGCTGCACATAGAAGAGTGCAACAGTTGTTCATGTCTACAATTGGTAGGGGAAAAAATAACGTATTTTCATTTCAGGAAAGGAGATTTCGTTTAGAGAAATGACCTGATGATAGAAATAGGAAGCTCTGAGAAAAACTGAGTAAGGAAAGATGTCACTGCTGCAACTCTAATTTTATAGCAGGCTATCGTGTCTTCCAGCAATGACACAGATACATAACTGGTATGTTTGCTATTGTTCATCATTTCAACAGCGGGACTCCTCTACAGCAAAAAATACAGCTCTGGTAAAACTCTATTTTTAAAGTACATCTAATTTTAAACTGGAAGTGGGACGGAGGGGGTTTGTGCAGTGGTGGTGGATTTGGTTTAAACAGAAATATTTATGGTTGGATCTGTTGAGATCACCTAGCCTAATCCCTCGCTCAAGCAGGGCCAGGTAGAGCAGGGTTTCCCAGGACTGTGTCCATAAAATTTTGAGTATCTCCACAATCTCTCTGGGCAATCTATTCCAGTGTTCGACCATGCTCACAGTAGAAAAGTCATTTCTTGTGTTCGGATAAAATTTCTTGCTTTTCAGTTTGCATCATTACCTCTTGCCCTGCTAGTGGGCACTATTATGAAGAGCCTAGCTCCCTGTCACTCATTTCCTCCCATCAGATATTTATAGACATTGGTAACATCCCTCCTGAGCCTTCCCTTCCCCCCAGACTGAACAATCCCACCTCTCCCAACTTCGCAGATAGAAGTCTCTTAATAATCTTGTCAGTGTCGTAATAATCTTAGTGTCCTTTCATGGACTTGCTCCAGTAAATGTCTCTCTTTCCTGTACTGGGGAGTTCGGAACTGGACACAGTGACACACAACTGGACACTGGTGAGATGAAGGATCACCTCCCTCAACCCGATGGTGATGCTTTTCCTATAGCAGCCCAGGATGCTCCTGTCCCCCTTTGCTTGGTTTTGAGGATGTTACAGCAGACAATGCCAAAAGCTGTACTAAACGTGAGGTAAACAATACCCGCCGCTTTTCCCTTATTCTCCCCGTTAGTCACATCACTGCAGAAGGCTTTGAGGTCAGCTGAGCTTGACTTCCCCTTCACAAGCCCAGGCTGACCACTCCCCATGACCTTCTTGTCCTTCATGTCTTTGGAAATGGTTTCCAGGACTACTTGCTCCATCACTTTCCTAGAGGTTGAGGTGGGGCTGGCCCTGATTTGTGACGGCTAGAGATATTTGGAGGCCCCTTCCAACCTGAATTATTCTATACGGAGAAGTGCAATAGCAGGAAACAAAGCAAAAGCCTCAACATTCAAGGATTCAGAAATGACGATGTTAAAACCAAAAGCTGACTGCTTTTGTGCGATGCTATGACACAAGTACACAAGTCTCATTTGAAGAACTATTATCACTATATGCAGCAAAAGAAGAAAAAGAAAGATTTACGTGAATTACTTAAGGATTATTGCTTTTGTTTGACACCCCTCAAACTTCCATTATTTTGTTTCCGATTTTTTAATGAAGTACGAGTCGCGGGTTAAAATGTAAAAGCATACGTACAGCAAATTTCAGACTGCTCATCGCTGCCATCCAGACAGTCATCATCCCCATCGCAGCGCCAGCGATCCTGGATACAGCGCTTATTGTTACACTGGAACTGCTCAGCTTTGCACAGCTGTGGTAGCACCTCTCCATGTTTAACTAGGGAAGAACATCCAAGAAACACATCTATTTCACCAGCCTGATACATAAAGAATGCAATACTACCGCTACATAAATAGATAGAAATTCTTCAGACCATTCTTTAGTAACCTTTGCATATTTGAGGTAACCCCACCTGAAGCCTGGAGCAGCACGCACATCTGAGTGTATGGTTGAGGTAATACATTTTTAATTCATGGAAGAGCTCAGAACAGAATGGCACTCGAACTTTTTTTTAAATTGGTGCTTAAAATATCAGTTTAAAATATTGCAATGCCTCATCAAGAGTGAAAAGAAAATATTCTTACAGACAGACCAAATTCTGATGCATGTTAAGGGGCTAAAAAACAATTACTGAAAAGCTGATTCTTGTATCCAAGCAACAACTCAAACAGCTGCATTATGCAGTGGTACAGACTTGGCAAAGAAGAAAGGATAAAATTCTGCTGAGGTAGAATGAAGTGGCAAGCTACAAGCTCGTTGATAAATCCAGACAGAAACATTTCTCCACATAAGGTTCAGAACGCTTAATGTGTAAATACCAGCAGCACTCTGTGACCCTATGAGGAACATCAAAGTCCTTGGAAAGAGCCGGGCAATGAGGTGTGCCCGGGAAAAAGCAGGAAATCTGCTTCATTCCCACCTGAAAGCGTCTAACCTCTCTTCCTAATGCTTACATTCCATCTTACCAGTGAGAAGTCCACCTTCCAGTATTTTCTGCTTAAAAGAAAAATAGTTTTGTTTAGCCACGGTGATGGCTCTGCCAGCCATGCATCTGGGTCAGATTCAAAGTCATTCCAAGCTCAATCATGCTCATCATGTCATGAAATAATCCTCATGCTTTTCTCATCTCTATTAGGCTTATTGTTGGAGACCTATGAAGCTTTACTACACTTCAAGAAACAGATCAAAAAGATTTAAAAGACCCCAAAAGATAATTTCAAGTTACAAATATCAGAACTAAACATTTTAAAAAAATACCTGCATTATCTGATGAGTTATTATTTTTAATTTAAAATCCCACATTTTATTATAAACACAATTCTTTTCATTGGCGTTTCAATGAAGATATCCCAGGAAGAGGTGCAAAAAGCGACAGCAAAATTTGCATAGTTTGTGTCATACCTAAATATCTGGTTTATGTTATATACCAATATAACAGTATATATAACAGTTCGTGCATATGTATCTGCATGACATGTCTTATGAACAGTTTCAGAACGAACATTTTCTGTTCTAGATGTCAGTTGAAGACACTTAGTCCATATAACAATCTAAAAGCAGTTTGTACAGATTTAATATAATATTTATATAGATTAATTTCTGGTATTTCTGATATTTATAAAAGAGGTCAGTGAAATATTTCAGTGCTTTATCATATCAGACATTCTGAAGTATTTCCCAATGTATTTTATCCTCAAATATTGTGTACTTAATATTTCATCTTTTTGGAAAAAAACCTTTGTTTAATAAACTGTCTTCAATTAGACTCTTTATTCAAGGAATATTTCTTTGTCTTAGAGAAATGCGAACAGTCTCAAGAAGACCACAGTTCCTTGATTTACTTTCAGATGTGACTTGATCCCTTAACAGTAGTATCAACTCAAATATTCTTCTAAAAAAAAAAAAAAATTCTTACTCATGCAGGTTGTACTGTTTTCATCCAAAAGCTGATTATCAGCACAGGCACAAACTCTGCCTCCAGGAATGGCTAAACAAAGAGTGCTGCAGCCTCCGTTATTAACACGACATGCATTATCACCTGTGAAAAAAAAAAAAAAAACCCCACAACTTTAAAACTAACAGCTATGTTAGAACTAGATTTTTTTTTTTACTACATAAGCACATGAAAATTATTTTCAATTATTTTCCATTTTAGGAACACATTATTCTCTTAATTTTGTTACTACCGGTTATAATATTTAAACTATTTTAGTTACAGGTTGCAGTAACTCGTAAGAATGAAGAAAACCAACCACACCATCAGCTCACAACATTCTATCATCTCCCTTTTTTATGAGGGGAACAAATACTACTAAATATTTAATACAGATGCAGCTACATGTACACAGTAGTTTTAAGAAATTAAACAGTATGTAAAGGAATGCTCTGAAGTATATTGGCATCTGCACACGTTAAAGCAATGTGACGACAAGCAGAGTAAGAAAAGAGAGGGAGGGGACAGAAATTAACAGTACAATGAGATCTGCGGTAGGTAAAATACAAAGTGGACATTCTTCCACTCTTTTCTGAACACATCTGCTAGTGCTGTGCCTCCTTCTGTTCCTGTTTCCTCCCAAAAGCTGCACACTATTCACATGAAGGTACTGACAGCTGTCGGGTGTTTCAATCATCCCAGGGACTGTTGCATCCCCACTACCCCATTCCTTAGGCCAGCAGACTGAACTCCAAAGCCCACTGAAGCAAACGGTACGATTTCTGTTTGTGTCACTTTGGTCATGACTTAATTGCTTAGATACGCGTTGCTTAGGACATTCAATTTCTCACCATCAAAGCTCTATTAATTTCAAGCGTTGGTGATGACTACGACCAGGCGAGCTATAAAACATCATGCCAGCTGAGACTTCAAAATAAAACTAATTTTTTCCTCCTCCTGTCCCAGTAAAAAGCAGGTGTTCCTTCCTCTGCTCCTCCTTTCGAGGTGAACAGAACATTCATCAGCTTCCTGGGTTGATCAGACTCCCCACAGCTCCCTCTCCTCACTACCGCTTCGCTTTTCAGAGGCAATCTAATGCTAAGTTCTCGTAGAGGGAGCTGTGAACACACTATTAAACCGTGTCAGAGCTATATCTGCACAGGCAGGGAAACGTTTTCAAATTATCAAATCCATAATCAGAAAACCAGTAAACAATTTAAGAGTTTGAAAACTTTCAAATTTTAAGATGGACCTCAATATGTTTTAAACAACACAAACCTTGAGCATTTCCTAATAACCCACTCCTAGACTTTTTTCCAACCCCGCCACACCTAATTTCTTAAAAGTAAGTGTGTCTACAGTCCAATGAAACTCCACTGAGCTTTCAGATATATCTGTGTAAAATAATTAATACAGAACACAGTGGGAAGATGCTATGGTACTTGCACTTTGATTGGACAGGGTGTGAGGGAGATGGCAAGAACATAGCTTTACAAATAGTGAAAACTGGAAGTCTCTGTGAAGTGAGGGCTGGATCACAATTTTAGATAGAGCAGTTCCAACTTAGACTAGGCACTTAAAGAAGTTTATTTAATCTTGACTTCTTCATTGCATCCATTCTCCCCAACCTCCCCCAAATACGAGCAAAACATCAAAAGAGTAAGAGACATATTTGCATCTAAATCTTGGAAAACCTCACGTACAACAGCTCCAAAAAAGTGGCCTTGAAACTCTTTACTTCTCTACAGGGCACCCATTATACAAACCAAAGAACCTTGGTAACACAAAGATTTAAAAAGATATCAGAAGCTGCCAAAATAAAGAAACCAAAAACAATCTTCAAAAGTGAATCCAAAATTATAGAGCATGACTCAGGGAAATTTGCAGTGATGTAATAAAGGATATATATGAGTTTGTCATATCACTAAAAAAAATTAAGGCTATTAAAAGACCGTTTAAGATATAGAAAACACTGAAAATCCATGATAATTCTGAAGCCCAACGCAAGCTCAAAATAGATAAAATAAAAACAGTTGATCAAAGCCAACTGGTCTGTCTTGAAGGTAAAAAGTTTCTACTTAAACTCATAATTGGGATGACAAACTACAGCACAGCACGTTACTTGCCAAGTGATAAGAGAGAACGATGACAAGGAAAATACAAGCGCCAAGAGTTAAAGCAGCAAGATCACGGATAAAAGGGTTTATAAAGTGGGCTTTAAGGAAGTCTTCAACCTGAAGGTGCAATCAGTCTCAGGGAAGAGACTCCTAGGCTAAAAAGTCACTTGAAATGCAGTCAGTTAAATCTTTACTGAAGCTGTGGAACCTGTTTAGCTACCAAGTATTTATGAAATTAGGTTTCCCTGACTGCTGTGTGTAATAGCTATTTTATATTGGTGTTCTTAAAATATTTCCAAAATTTTAAAACTACTTTCAAAGCTATTATAATATTTTTCTTATTTTGCTAGATTCTAAAACATCTGCTGCCCTGCCACTTGCATATATTACGTCAGGCTGATTCCATTACAAATTGCTAAAAAATCAGGCCAGAGCTAAAACAACAACGTGCTTGAACCTCAGTCATCAGTCTCAGAAAAAACCAAAAAACCCAAGATCCACATTTGTTTAATCTCCTCTTTTCAATGATACGCTGAAGTATTTATTGCTGCTTAGCAATCATTGTCCTCCTATTTTCATGAGCGTTCATTTCTGTCTGAACCTCCCCATGAACCTCACGTCAAGTGCTGCTGGAGTTGAGTACGCCTGCTTTTGGGATCACACTACAGCTACGAAGAGCAGCAGCCTGGGGCTTGAGCAGCTCTTCTCTGCCAGCTGAGGAGTTACAATGTCAACGGATTTCAAAGGAGCTTATTTTAACTGTGGCAAATGGACTTACACAAGAATTCCTGACGTACAATTAGCAACCTGCCCCGTTAGAGCAGTGGAAACGCCCACGAGCCTTGGCAGGTTCATACGTGACTGTAAATCCAGCTCCTGTGATCACTACGCTTCCCACCACCTCCCCGTATTTTAAGGCATTCCCGATGCAGAGACCCAAAGACTAAGAAAGTAAGATTAATTCTAATCTCCAGAAGCAAGAAAAGGATCACTCCTCATGAGATACAAAGATAATGGAAATACCTCTTCTTAAAGACTTACTAGAAGAAGCTTAATGTCGCTACCCATGATACTAAGCACAGCAGGA
>NW_010428618.1:25640-27234 GCF_000710305.1 Buceros rhinoceros silvestris
GGAATGGCGCAGCCAAGTATCCTGTAAACAACCCCTAATAAAAGGGCCAGTTTCAATTCAAATATGCCAAAATGAATTGATATTTCTGTGGGTGTAGACAGTGACAATAACAGCCGCTTCAAAACATCAGAGCCAAATGTTTCTAAGGTACCCATGTGTGAGCTATAAAACATAGCTCATACCATAAAACAAGCTATTATGGATTTCTCTGTAGCACCTGATTCAGCCTTGATCTTGCTGTTCTAGGAAAAAAAAAAAAACACCAAAAAAACCCCCACCACACACACACACAAAGGAAAGAAATCAGCTTCACTTTCTTTGCGATAAATGCTTATCCTTCTCTGCACACAATGGGAGATCAACCTCACTGAGCATGACAAAAAGGGAAAATCCTAAAAGCTGCCGTTAGATTACAAATTTCCAGCTGCAATTTCAAACAAAATGCATCAATGGGCCAAATTCTCAAGATTTAAGCTCATTCAGCTGAAAATGTCTAAGAGGTAACACTTTAGTGTCCTCTCTCTGGTGCCGGCCTATTTAGACGCTAATAGCAACTGCATTCACTTTTACAACTCCCTTTTTTCTAAAAACAAAGGAACTTTGAGTACAGAAAACAGCAGCAGAAGTACTAAGTATTTTAAGCAATCACCACATCCTCTCTTGGCAGACACAGTTCAATGTATTCCGAAATTTGGCCAACTTGAGGGTTGATTTGGGGGCAGATTTTGCCTTAAACAAAAACCATAAACACCAAACACACCGTGTTGGGTTTTCTTTTTTTTTTATATGACTTTGAAAGTAAAAGCGACTGAAAACCATCTGTGACAAGAGACGCACTGCTACAATGACCTTGACATAGCACAGTGCTACACATCCGACAGCGCGGTTTAGGCACTGAAAATTTAGATGTTACAGTATCTGAAAGGAAAAACACTCAGCATTGCCTCTAGACTCATAAAACCAATTACAAGTTGGCTGTGTGGAGCTCAGCACTCCATAATCAAGTATTAATTTCAATGGCTTTCTCCAAGAAAGCCCAGCCGCACATCTAAAAACATTATTCAGCGGGAAAGGGAAGGCTTCCTATTAAGCTGTTGTAAAGAAAATCACTAACCCATCTGAGGCCCCACTCAAAAGATAAGCGAGACATTGAAAAAAGTGGTTTTCCCAAGGCAAAACAAATTGGAAGATGTACTTTTAGATAGAAAAGAAGTCTTTGTCTTTTCCAGAGAATACTAACTACATATCTAAGTCTTCAAATCTGGTAAATAATAATAATAAAAAAAAAATCACAACTGAAAAAACAAAACAAAAAACCCCACACCATAAAATTATACAACCCTTTACATGCCAAGTATTTTGCCTGTACACATATGCACTTCCCTTTTTATACTTCAGCATCATTTTGCAAATAATCTGTTTCTTTCCTATAAATCCCAAGTTGTTCTTTTGCTGGACTAAAAAAAGTAAGATTAGACAGAAGGAAAACAATTAAAAATGTTTAGTTTGTATGGTATATAATACTGCTGAAATAAGCCTATACAAAATATTTAGCCAGTATATACAGGGAAAGTATTCACTATATTTTTTATAT
>NW_010428619.1:0-16767 GCF_000710305.1 Buceros rhinoceros silvestris
ACTCAGTATTTATTAAGCAGCAGCATGTTTCTTATTTAATGATTTATTTATTACTTATTAGACTTTAAATTTGCTGTCCCAAACATTTTAATGATAATTTGAGTGGTGTTATTAATTTCAATAGTTATTGTCATAGTTGTTAGGTGGTAATTTTACTTATCTTAGCAGTAGGTACAGTCCTGGATGAGAAGGTAATTTTTCATTTTAGTGAAACAATGCTGCTTCTGAAGTTTTGGAACGGGCGAAGACTATAACAAGCAGACTGTGTAAGAATAAAACAGCTGATCTCAGAACACAAGAAGTGTCTAAATCCTGTAGATTTAGAGGTAAAAGATCATCTTAGCAAAAATTACATAAGATAGATTTTTTTTTTTGCATTATCTTCACCTAGTTGATTTGTGTCATGTCAAAAAGAAAAAGAATCAAAGAAGAACCCCAGAGACAAAACCCCATTGAATTAGACCAGAACATTTCAGATATTCACAGGGTAGACTGTATTATAATAAGGAAGTTTTACAGGATTCAGAATGCATAATGATGCCCTAATCTTTTTCCACATTTATTAAATTCCCCCCACCTTCACCAGACTGTGACAGGTAGTCCCTGCTTATTTCACGGTGGGTGCCTGGTAGTGAAATGCATGCGTACAAGAACCCAAAGCACTGAAATATGGAGAAAAGGAGTTAAGAAAAAAAGTAATTTTCATGGTAGCAATCTTCAAATCATACAGGTGCGTTACTGATGTTAAATAAGTGGGTAGCGGACTTAGATAGAAATGTCCAGTTTACCCACCTCTGAAACCACAGAAGAATCTCCTCTACCTGCATCTCTCTAATTTTGCTAAGAAGTAGGAGTTTTTCAAACCTGAATTTTTCGTTATCCCAAGTCACATGCCAGCCCCAAACCAGTGAAACCTGGGCTCAAACTGTCTGTCTGGCAAATCTAGGGCTATTTATGTCCTGTCATTGCTGAGAAAGATTTGGCACTGATCACGAAGGTTTGATTAAAACCTGTGGACTAAACACATTCATACTTGTGGCCCAGATTTTCATTAAAGGTGTTATGAAACGTTTAGGAAATTGACCATATGTATAAATCCAATTACAAGGAACAAGCAGCGAGCTGAATGTCTGCTGGTTTTGACTAAAGAATCAGGCCCTCAGAAGGCCACTGGGTTTACACCTGTGGCTAAAAAATCCTGAAGCAAACATGTCTGTGGTACAAACTAGAAAAGACTGGGAGAAAAGATAGTGGAAAGAATTAACAAAAATATAAAAACTAAATAATGAGGTATGTTCAAATAGACAGATTTTTTTTTCCTCTCAAGTTCACAAAATCTAAATATGGTTCGAATATTCATTTGAACATCGGATGTATTTTGAACATCTATGCAAATGATCCAAACTGCTTTTGCATGGGAAAACACCTATTGCATACAGTAATTAGCATTTATGCTCTTGGCTTGGTGTTTTGTGTACCAGTTTTAATAAAAAAACCATTTTCCATGGATGGAAGCCCTGAAAACAATGATTTACCATGGAAATACTGACACAATGCAAAACACAATAGCACCAATTCTGCTTTTAGGCATAAATGATTCATACTGCAATGAGTCACTGTTCTACATAGGGGACTTGATTTTCTGGCTCCACCACTGCTCAGTTTATATCCTAAAACATTTTACTGGAATGCTTTCCATCATATTAACTTGCATAACTACCATTATTAATAAAGACTACCAAATTATCTACAGAGCAAATTATCTACATAATTTGTTCTTCTCTGTCACAGATGTAGATAGCAATGCCGTGCTTCATCAAAAGCCTCTCATCCTCGCACTTTTGAAGATTAGGTCAGTATGCCATATGGTTAACCTCAAGTTTCCTCAAGGAAAACACTTCTCTATAGCCAATATATCTTAAAAGCTGTAATTACTTGGCCTTAATTCTGTGGGATTATTTTGGTTGTACTGTTTTGTGCTTATTTGTTATTTCTTACGGTTTATTGAGAGCTGGTTGTTTGCCTGATGCTGCGCAGACATAAAGACAAAGGTTGAATAATGCACTTCCTTATTTTTAATGTTCCTTTTTTGTGCAATAGAGTATTGTAATTTTGAGGTTTCACATAGAAACTTGTAACTCAAACTGAACTCAGAATTTTATACAATGCTCCCGGATCACTACACGCAGGCAGACAGTGTACTTTCACAAGCTGAAAAAAAATATAACCAAAATACAAAGCATTTAAATTGCATAAATCCCGTGTTGTCCTGCTATTACAAAGAAGGACAGCTTGTAACAAAACCCCAATTCCAAATTGCAGTAATAGAAAATTTTGATTCACATTTTGAGACTACACTCTACTTCTAGCCAATTATCCAAATCCTTCCTGATTTTAAGACAAAAGACAAAGATTTAAATGAAGGAAGTATCTGGCCAAATAATTTGTGACATAAAATGATTTCTAGTATCTTAGAAAAACATTTTGGACCAACTTGATGCTAACCAGATAGTGCTTTATATGGTCAGAGCACTGTTGTGCTGTCTTTGCTTGAGTCCTTTCTAGGTGCAGCAGCAAGAAGTTAACATTTCTTCAAACTAATAACTGGGCATCTTGCTGGATAAGGAACACCATAGCGCAAAGACACGGTGGAAATACAGCCTTCCCTCTATAAGTAATGTGAAGCATGGCAATCATAGCTGTTCAGTTGTTCCTGCTCAGCATTACAACAGTAGGAAAAAGCTGATGAGGAGAAATGTTGCCATGTGGTGGATTATCTGTTCCTTGAAATCCTGAAATAAATGAATTATATTTTTCTTAGCATTTAGACCCTTCCTTAAGGAAAAAAAAAAAAAGTAGCAGACACAGCCAAATGCGTCAGGCAGATGTGGCTGGAGAACCTACCTGAGGTGCCAGCTGGATTTGTACTAGCATTCTTGGAGACACTGAAGACACAAATGGCTCCTTTGAATTTAATATATGTTATTTCCTGCCTGCTGGCATTACTTATGGGACATTTGCTGTCCACTCTTCTGTGCCCTCTGAATGTGGTTTTTTTTTTCTTCCTTTCAATATTTTCTTCATTTTAATATGGACTTTTCATGAAATGAAACACAAATATGAAATTGTTGCCTTAAACATTTGGCTCCAATCTCTTAGTTCTTAACCAAAGACAGACAATGCTTTACGGTAAAGGCAAATGGTTAACACATTTTAAGATAGATTTTTGGCAATGAAAGGAATTTGTGAAATAGTTTCTGACTTTTTTTCTGAAACAAAGCTGCTTACTAGAACTACTTGAATGTTTCTGTGACACCATTACCCTTGCAAAGCTTATTTGCAGCTCATGTTTTAATTATGGAATATGAGCCCTGCTGGTGACAAACAGCATAGTTAATCAAATAATCTTACTTGTACAAACCAAATCAGTAAGCTTTACAATAAAATTAGTGGGCTTGACCCTAATCTTAGTGGTCAAATACTCTGCTCCACCACCTAGGACTGAATTAACAAATGTGTGTCATATTGCCAAAATGCACTGGAAATAGTGAGAGCACAGAATTTGAGGTTCTTTATATGGACTATGTACGACAGATTATGAAGATTCCAGGATTAGTGTGTTTGTATGCAAGCATACGCTCACACACGATCACACGTGTTTTGGATGTGCGTGTCTGTTCCTGTAGCTTTTAGATATTATTTGCTTTCTAACAGATGTATTGTGCACATAGAACAGTTTGAGAACTTATTTGGATGCTAGCAAGTGAGTGTTAAACCCTGTGGTTTTTTACATCATTTAAGTAGTTCTGTGACAAGACAAATAAAGCTGTTCTGTGACAAGACAAATAAAGAGGATTTGTGCTTGAGGTTTTTTTCTAAATACTTTATTTTATAGAGTTGTTGAATCCCAGAACCCTGCAGTCCTACTCAGGCGTGAGTCCTCTCACAACCTCTCAGGGCCTTATCTATCTTTTCCTGGCCTGACAGCCTGGCAAGAAACAGCACACGCTGTGGCTTGGTGAAAATCGCAGTCATGCTGACCGACCAGCAGTTCTCCATGAGATGACTGCCTGGCTGGTTGCTGTTTCTTGGCTGCTGTGTGAGCCTAAACAGAACAACTCAACTTTGATGGATCAAACGAACGGCTCTGGAGCCTGAATGAGGCCCCTGGGCAATATTTTATGCAGGCCAGTTAAAAGAGCTCCGTATCTTTGAAAACACGATGTCTTTGTCAAATTTTGTTGAAGCTGTCCAAAGGACTCCAGGGTACTAGTGAGATAGACGCAGACACATAGATAGCATGAGTGCCTAAGCCTTGTTTCCTCAGGAATATTTTTAACATCCCAAACTGTTTAGCAGTCCTCAAGATGAGGAAAAGAAATACCTACACCACGTATTGTTTGGAGGAAGATTTCAAAATGAGAACTGAAAATCCATTCAATGCTACCTAAACTAATGATTTTGGATTGAAAAGTAAGGCCAGTTCTTTCATGACTTACACTTGAATGAAATCAGCACCAATAACTGCGGCAATTATAAATGGCTATTATAAATGCTTATAAACCGGTTCATGGCAATAGCGTGTCTCTTGTTGAAGAGAGGTTATTCTTAGCAAAGCAGCTCAGAATGGTGTCCAATATAATGTATGTGTCACAAGTTGTGTTTTCATTCTATTCTGGAAACATTTGCAGATAACTCCCTTTTCTACAAAAGTATCTAGACGAACCCACTCTGTAGTTTGCCCAGTACTTTGTGGGTTTTGCTCATGACTTCCACATCTCATACTATGTATGTTTTTAAATGAAGAGAAGGCTAATGTATCTTGAATATGAAATTGAAATTAGGGAAAGGTGTTCTTTTTTGTGTAAGAGTGACCACCTAGACATACTGTCTTGAGAAGTGTTGATGTGAATATACACCCGTTATCGAAGCATGACTAAAAACTGTCAAAAGATGGGCATAGGGGAGAATTTTAAGCATATACTGCACATAATGCCTTCTATCTTCATAACTTTAAAAATGTGAACAGTCCTGTTAATGTTAATGAAGTATCCTACAATTTTAAAGTTACGAAACTCCTGAAGAAATGGAATTGAGGTCTGTTTGATCAGCCTTACCTGGGAAACCATTCCTGCCATGACCTAGTAACTGGAATGCTCCTTCTGGAATTGAAGGGTAAGGTGTAGAAATAATCTGCTTTAGCACTGGGAAAGAATTTATTCTCTTCCATTATATACTTGTATTTCAGTAGGCACAAATCACTTTTTCTAACAAGGTGATTATTCACAATAAGGTCCAAACAGAACTACAACAAGAGAGGAGTAAATTAGCAGGTCCTGCCTTTTCCACAAGGTCTCAGTTTCAGCAGGGGACAGCCTTGACTGAGTCCTGTAGCATGGTCTTGTTTGTAAGGACCCCAAAGGCAAAAAGATGGATCTGTGTGCTAATATAGTATGAATTCTCCCCTGTGTCTGCATGCTCTGCTTTGTCCTTAGGACACTTCCTGGCACTGTTTTGGCTCAGGACAGCTTGTGCTTTCCTAAGCATAATGTGGGGGACAGCAAACTCCAGGAACTATTCCAATTAGAAGGATGCCACTGTGAGTGTCCTGTTTTAGGAGATCTAGCTGAGGACAGAAAAAGTTTACATGTGTGGACTCAAACAGGCTTTGTTACTTGGCTTTGGAGCCAGAATATGGACTATGGTTTATTTTAGCAGCGCAGACAAAGTCGGAGTGTCTACACTTGGGTGCTTAATAGCGTGTGGTAGAGCTCAAGTCTGCTGTGGGCAAGCTGGCATAGCAAAAGGCAATTTTTCTTCAAAGAGAGACAATTTCAAATATAATAGCTCAGAAGAACTTGCAGGATCAGATGAGTCTGCAGAACAACCTGGCAATTCCCCTGGCCCCTGTAAACGTCCTGCCCTTGTCCGTGGATAGACCACAACAGCAAGTGGGCTGCAGACACTGAATCTGTGCCTGCAGGGTAGAAACTGGCTACCTTATTTTGGAGCCTGTAGCTGTGTCTTTCACAACTCTGCTTGAGCAAAGCAGACAAGAATTTGCTCAAATTTGCAGTGAAAACTGTATTACATTATATTACAAGGAAAGGTGGCAAAACTTTAGAAACTCTGTCCTATCCCAAGTTGCCTGTAAAGAAATTAATGGCAAGTTTTCTTTCCTTTATTATGTTACAGTAATTACATTTGATGAGAATTCTCTTTCATAGGTCTTTTTGTTCTTCTTTAAAATACATTTACATTGATATACATTCTTTGATGTGAATTCTCATGCATATACAGGAGAATGCATAAGCAAAGAGGTGAAAATACCTTAAATTATTTAGTTAGCTGCTCTGCGAGAATACAGATTCATGGATTTCTCTGAGACTCCCATTCGCTTTTTATGGGTACAAATTAGGTACATTCAAGCTCACTCCTTTGTATTTTTTAATCTCTTACTGTATATTTTATTTCCGTAATCTAATTCCCATGGGATTTTAACATACACATTGCCCCTGGATTATTGGGAGACTAGGTTCATAATGCCAAAACAGAACACTTTGAAATTTATTTTTTCTTCTTTTCTTTCCACAAGTGTGCCGATTTTCACACAGCTGAAATCCCAATCATTTGAAAATACATATGTGCAGAAATATGCTATTAAAAGGAATTCAGAAAACACTGGCAAGCAATACTTCCCTACCGTGAGCAAGTGATGTATATTTTTAACTGCAGATTTTGGAAATCAGGATTAAAAATGAAGAATAAGAAATAATAAATAATTTTCAGATAGAATTATCTATCAATCTCCTACTGTGATTTTTGTTTTTTTATAAAGCACTGCTGAAAATTTTTATTGTATTTGGCAGCATAAATAGACCTCAATCAATGTTATCTATATTAGCTACATGCTAATATTCAATGCCCAATGTCCATATACTCTGTTTATTTGTTATTTTGCTTTTAATAACTTAAATTTAGAAGAAATACGCGCATTTCTTAATGTACTTAGTAATTACACCTTCAGAGAATATGCTTGTGATTAGTGGTCCTTTGAAATAGCAGTCTGCCTATGTTGCTAATCAAATAATTCACACACTTGGTAAATATACCAAGTGATAGTATTCAGACTCCCTTTATATGCGCAACCAAGATAAATGCAGGCAGCCTTATGGCCCAGTTACAGCCGTTTTGTAACCTGAGAAAATAAGCAATATTCTATAGCTGCTTATCGGCATCTGCCACTTCTTGTCATCTGTGATGAAAGAAAAGCATCCCTCTGAACTCATGGTTTGACAAATACGAAGTTTACAGTGTTGTGTGTCTTGCTTTAATTGCACTGTGAAGATGGTTATCAGAAATATATGTTTATTTCCATCTGTTATGGCTACCAATATAGGGCTTATCTGGTTATTTACAAAGTAATTTTTCCTTGATAGATATTTCTGGAGACAGTGGATTTCACAGAATTTGTAATTTGTATATGTATCAATGATACCATAATTTACAGTTCCTTTTACAGCAAACCAAGAATTTTTCTAATGAAAGTTACAAGATACTGGCGGAAGGAGCCAGGTAACAAGCAAGTGCATTTACATTTAAAACTTCTAATTCATAGAAAATTATTTGATAACACAGACTAATAGCTCAGAGTTGTAACATAAAAAATATTATTGATAGTCACTTGCTGAGGACATTTTCTAAGACTGGTACTGAGCACTTACTGAATACTCTTCGCTGTATTTCAGTGATACTGGAAATTACTCAAGTCACAATGAACCTAGTTAAAAAACCTGTTTGTTAGGTATAAATCTACAAGACTTTGTAATGTACTCCAGTGAGTCAGGGATTGAAGCAGCAGTGTCCCTTTGAAATCCCTTGTTATGGTGGGTTCAGTGTTCTTTCATAGCAACATAATATTTTAGCATCATCTTATTAAATTCAAGGAAGGCTGTATACATCTGATGAAGTTTTTTGGACTCTGTTGAAAGATTGATTTAAAAATTACCATTTACTTTGATTAAGAGCTTAAGACTGATGAGAGGCATCATGAAAGAAACAGTAAAAATAGGTTATTGGCTTTTTTGTCACTTCAGTTTATGTGAGGTTGCTTAAAATTGTGCACATGCACTATTATGGCACTAAGAACATTTTTATGGATGCAGAATGAAGCATGTACAGAACTTGGATTTTCCAGGGCACAGATATCTGACAGTATAGTGGTCGACCTCTTGAATGTGAAGCAAAATATAGTGTACAAATGCATACATCATGTCAGATACCTAATTTCAGAATATAGTGGTGTTTCATAAACAGTAGGATAAGACATTAAGCCCCTTCTCTTTCAAAAAGAAACCAGAAAAATAACCTCAAAACTTTTGCAGTTCATTGGAGTCTCAAGAGGAACTAAAATTGAATGGCAATAAAAAAAAAAAAAACCAACCAAACCAAAACAACGGCAGAAGGGGGACAGAAGTTGAGTGAGAAGTTTACAAGAATAAAGACTTCAAGACAGGGACATAAAAGGACTGGAACATGAAGGAACAGTATTAGCATTAGAGTGATAAACATGACTGATCTTCTACAGTTACACTAAATCTCCTACGTAAACTTGGTTAATCATTGTCGTGAATGTTGGTATGTATGTATTTTTTAAAAAGTAAATTAATTTGCTTTGCCCAGAAAAATATGGTATTTGTGTATTCTTTGAAGAACAGGTTTGCTGTAAATGTATATTCTTCAAGTATTTTTAGAGCCATCTGTTACAACACAATCCAACACAATATTAAAAAAATGTATACTAGGAATTCCATATGAAATGGTGTTCCGCGAAGAAACTGCCTGTTCTCTCCATTGCCTTATTGAAGAAATACTGAATAATGCATGTAAAAATCTGAAAAATGTGAAGTATTGAAATATAAGATATGTGTATTGTTAAAAAGGATCTGCAAATGTTAATCCAAGTTATGTATTCCTATGTGCTTTACATCATTGTAGTCTCATACTTGGAATAAAGGTTGATCTGGAAGAAAAGTTATGCTTGTCCTCAAACAAACTTTGTGTCTCAAGGAGAAAAGTAGATTATTTTTCAAAAAGGAAGAATAACAATCAGAGAGAAAGATAAGCTAGTTTTCTCACACCGTTAAAAGTGGAAGACAAATTAAGATTGAACACTTAAATGATTTTTTTTAAAAAAAATTAGATCTAAGAAATCAAGCTTTTCCTCTGAACTCTTGAATGCTGAAGAACTAGTATTTTGAGTCTATTTTCATCCTGCTATGTAAAATAGTATATCTGTTATTTTGTTTCCTAGATTTCAAGCAACAATGATAATTAGAAATACATATTGGAAAACTAACTGCTTTTGATACTATAATCTTTATTTCGAGAAAACTTTTTGTTTGCTTTAAGACAATCTTGCTATTTTTGTCGTAGTATCCAAATGTTTATTACAAACTTAATCCATTACCATGTTTATTCACTCACTAGTAGTCAAACAAATGAGTCAAGTCTCTTAAAAAGTTAAAATGGTGGCACAGATAGAAATTGGAGAAGTTGATGAAGAGTGTCGCAGATAGTAGCTTTAGACTGAAATGTATGTGTGTAATCCCTTGGGAAGGTATTCCTTACAGCAGTTCAAATATAAAGGTCACCTGTAAAACTCTCTCCAAGACTTACAACTGATCTTACAAAATCAAACAACTCGAAATAGAAGAGATGGAAAATGCTGCCAATTATTACAGTAAGACTTTGGGTCCTGATAGGCTGAATGAATGAAGGTCAAGTTGACAGAGAAGATTATCTAGGAGAAAAGCCTCTTCTTTCCCCTGAGTTGCTTGAATTCTGTGAAAATTCTAACTAGTTTCTGCCAGAATTCTCAAAACGAATCATACAGAACTTTACATACTCAGTGTGAAGTTTTCAAAGAAGTGTAACCTTTATTTTCACGCAAACAACTGATCCCACCAGGTTCAGAGTCCTTTCAGACTCCTTACTTAATAATTAAGTGGGAAACTCACTCTTTTCTCCGCTAATATTATAGGACACACTCAAATGAGTACCTTTAGATTTGATGTTTTCGTCTGTCTTGAAAAAACAAAATTGTGAAACATCTCACTTTGGTTCTTCCTACCTTCAAGGCAAACTAAGAAAGAAAAATAAAACCTGACATTCCTAAATATGAGGGCTAAAAAAAAGAAAACAACAAACAAACCCAGCAACACCTCCCCACCCAATATTATAGTAGCTCTATCTGCTTTCTAAACAAGACCCCAAACGCTCACTTATTTGCACATAATCTCTAAAAACAATAGTGTTTATTTTCCATATACATACAAGCATGTTCACAGACTCTTGTAAAAGAAATCTGGAAAATGAAATCAGTTGTTTCATTGTCATTTCCTATTATAGCTAGATAAATCTTTCACCACATTATTATTTCTCCAGTTTTGAAAGGAACTGAGATCACACATAGTCATTCCACCATACTAGATCTTTTCTGAAAGAAATAGAAACATTTGCATTTTTTTGTGAGTTTCAGTCAGTTACAGTTCAAATCTGTAAGGAAGACCCAAGTATAAAACAATCAAATGAGCCCACTGCTTTAATATACTGTTCTAGTAAATCATTAAAATAAAGCCCAAACTCTAAAATGGTGTTTGATACGTGAGTCAGATTTTTAAGAGCCCAAAAGAAATCTCCATCTTTAGCATTATGTATAAACATTCACACACACACACACATCTATATATATTTATATATATATAAAATACCTCATCTGAAAACACATCTGAAGTATGTATCTGTACAGAGTAGTTTGGTATTAGCAAATTGGACTACATCCTGAAAGTCGTCAAGCTCTTTTTAAGGACAGGAATAGAGCCTTTGAAATCACAAGAAAGGCTTTTGTTGACTTCTGCAAAGCCCATGGAGAGCAAACCACCACTGCCACGTATTGAACAAAACATAATCACAATGATAAACTGACATTAACAGCTGCATAGGGTTGGCAAGTGTTGTTTGTTCTTTTAAGCCAGATTTTTGTGATTTTTTATATAAAATTGTAATGTGTGTGAATAAACAACTCTTTAATAATAAATCCCTTTATTGCAATAAATGACAGAACACATATTTCATGCTGATATGACCTGGTGAAAAAAGAGTTTTATCACCATTTGTTTCAGCCACATGTTCTCATTCACAATATTGCTTACAGAATGAAAAAATATTTATCTTATGGATTAGAATCCTGGTCTATAGCAGATTCTACAGCATTACATGTTGCTAATGGGGTGAACTCATAATACAACATATCATACTTTCTTTACTAAATAGTCACTCAACCCTAGAACTAGAATATTTTTGAAGTACTATTTACTTAATGATCACATTACTTAATGATCTACTTCAGAAAATGGGACAGACAGACAGAAAGGAAGACATGAGGCGTAAGAAAAGAAGAAAGAGAGAAGGGATCAGGTGGATTCTTTCCATGTCCCATGGCTTTTTACTGTTTTAATCTTACTCAGCCCCACACTTAACAAGTATTTTGGAGAATGGCAGAACCCTTTATTTCGACATTTTCCATATGTTCTGGAGCCCACAACATCATTTAAGACGTGGTAGACAAGTTCTATCCTGTTCTGGGTACTGACCTCTCATTTCACTGGGGTTTTTAGGTTATCAGTGGATTTCAGACTT
Source organism: Buceros rhinoceros silvestris (assembly GCF_000710305.1). Classification (NCBI taxonomy): domain Eukaryota; kingdom Metazoa; phylum Chordata; class Aves; order Bucerotiformes; family Bucerotidae; genus Buceros; species Buceros rhinoceros. Next base: position 11,701 of record NW_010428619.1, read on the forward strand.
GCCAGACACCAGCTGAAGAGCTGGAAGGAAATAGTGGTCTTTGTTAGCTCTTTTGCAAGGCTTTGGCTAGGTGAAGGAGTTCAGTGTTCACCTCTAAAATATTTTTATTCTTAGTTGTAAGGAGGGAAGAGAATTTATCAAGGTGAACTCTGCCAAAAAAAGGAAAAGAAAAGAAGAAGAAAATAAACCAACCAAAACCCCCTCAAGTAACAAACTCTAAGAATGAAGAATCTTTGTTGTACTGCACACTCAAGAGTTATGCCAGGATGTGGCAATTAGGTCAAGTCCTGGGGTAATTTAGCATTCAACAATCCAATTCAACTAACTGTTCTTAACTTGGCAAAAAATCTTCAATTTCTCCTCCCACCTCTGCCCACCGAAGAAAAAATACAGAAGCAAAACTAAACCTTATGTTTTGCAGGGTTTTTTGCGACTTTCAAGACTTGCTCTCCAAAGACCAGGGGCACAGTCTGTAAATCCTAGAGATGAGAGAGCATCTCTGATCTGATAGAGAACCACAAAGGAACAATGCAGAAATTAAAGAGAGATTGAATAGGAAGTAAACAAAGTCATGCCTAATAGAATTTTGCACAGTCTAAAGCCAAATTCAAGTCAATGTATTTTTAAATTATCAAAGACTGACTTGCTGCCCTAGGTTGTAATGAAGCCCCTACTTTTTTTTTTTTTTCCCCCGAATTCACTGTCATGCTTTGGAGTTCTGAAGTTCTGTATCTTCAATAGTGATGAAATTAAGAGATTCACAGAAAAAAAATTCCTCTAAAGCAGTGATTTTAGCTAAACTACCTATGGAGTGAAACTCTGTATGCAGTATATCAATTATGCAAACTCTGAGGCTGGAGAAGCACCGATTTTTTTCCCCAAGCTGTATCAAATCAGTGATTATGACAATTTTAAAGGAATTCATTAAACATAATAAATTGAGTAAACTTGCACTTGTTAAAATTCTCAGCTCTTTCAGGTAATGATAGAAAATGTCCTTATAACAGATTGTTGTTCATCTACTCTTCTATCAGTTTTAAAAGGCTGAACTAATAGTACTGACATACACAAAATCGTTTACACCCGTCACTGATTTGTGTCCTTCATTCTTTCACGGTCTAACCATCAACTAGATTAACCACACATGTGCAATGCAAACACAATTTTTAAGTGCTATAATATATTTAAAATCTAAGACCACAGTGATAGAAAACTTTCATAAGAAGGGTCTATATGACTTTCAGTAGAGTTATTATTTTACCATCAGTTAATACATGAATTTGAAAAATTGCTTTTAGTATTTTTTCTTTTTTTTTTTTTTTTTTTTTCACACCATATGGAGTTTCAAATCTAGGAGTGAATTTTAGGAGATCAGGGATAAGTTATGTAGTGATGGTGATAAAATGAGGGTTGGAAATTTATACTCCAAGTGAAAATTTTCATTGAATCACAAGTATTCAGTAGTTAGGATTTTAAGAATGCTGCAACATTAGCAATGATAACCATGTGAACTGGTAGCACTGCTATGTGTTCAAGATTTATCTTTTAATCTGTTACAGATACAGAGCTTCCACAACATCTTCTTGAATCCTACATTGCATATGGCTGTGATTGCTATACGAAGTGGCAGGAGCAACTATCAGCTCTGGCTGTTGTCACTCCTTAGAGCCCCGCTCAGTAATAAGCCAGCTGAGAAAGTGTGCGCCAGTACTGAAGACAAAAGGAAATTAAAATAAAAACAAAAATTAAATAATAAAAAAAAGGCAGACAAATGCAAAGTCAGTAGAAATCATTAATAAATTCAATATCTAGAATTCTGTTCTGACTAGCCCTGTTTTACACTACATTAAATTGCCGTTCCTTTTTAACAGTAATTTTTCAGTGAGTTTTGAAAATCATCATGTACTTCTGCAGAGAAATCTGTACTACACCAGTTTAGCGATTTAATACTTATGACTATTTGTACATGTGCAGTGCCAGTGAATGGATAGGATGAAGAGTATCTTTGTTTAGTTTTTGAAGTAATGACTTGCAATGACTATACTAAGCCTTAAGAGTAAGCAAGTTTTCAGCAAGTATTTCAGGTTTTTTCAAATTTGTCTATTATGAAGTTAAAGACAGACTGGGGGTGGGGGTGGGAGGAGGAGGAAAGAAGACAGAGAAGAATTTTGACCAAATTCCCTAAGTGTAAAGTATCACCCATTAGGAGGCTGTGGCGTGCTGAGACCTTTATCCTGCAAAGCAGGACTAATTCTACATCAATAAACCAGTCTGCAGGAATTCTCACAGCTGGGTGATAAAAAGGGGAGGAGGGGAGGAGCTGGAGAGCAGCTTAGCCTTTCTTCAGTTGTTTATGCATCTAATGCAACAACTGGGAAGTCTGATCTGGTAGGTACCATCTGGGTGTAGTATGTCAGACTGCTCTCGTGCAAAGAGTGTTACACCCCAAACAGATGGTTTTACTCTCCTGTTGATGTGCTTCATTGATGCCATTTTGGTGCCTCTCCCTCCCACTGAGATGGATTTCAGGGACAGAATATATGACCACAGGACTTCTGTGAGATAATTAATACATGAATGTCTGGCTGTCAAACAACAGATGGTCTAACTAGTTCTAAAGTTTATAGCGAAAGGAGAGTGGAGACAGCAAACCATTGCCTCATTATTTATGTATTTTGGTAACTTATAGTAACTAATAATATTAATAATTCATATTATTGATGGAGGTTGATAATATCACTGCTATCCCCCCACTCACGGCCTTGGAAGTCAGAGTCACTACAAAAATAGGCAGTATCTGCATTGCTTGTTCTTCCAAGACACATGTAAATTTGAAATGGTAATGAAGCAAGTTATGGAAGCATAGTTAATTTCCTTTGTATTTTCCATGAGATATTCTTATAGTCTTTCACAATAAGATAGGCATCAAAACTTCACTGTATTTCACCAGATTTTTCCTGAAAAGTGAAACAGAAAGAATGTAGATCGACTAATTTCTGGAGGATCTTAGCAAGGATAGCACTAAACAGAATTAAACTAAAGCTTCACCTAAGAATAATCCTTGAAAACAATAAATACATTTAAACAATATGAATTGCAGATTGTCTTTACTAGGAAGGAACGACACCTAGGAAACATCATCAATTCACTTGGTACCAGAGAACTTTGTGACGGCCTTAGACCTCTCCTGAATTGTCTTCTTCCAGGATGTACAATTGACCCCCATGTGAAAACACTCAGTACGTCTCTTCACTCAGTACACAACATCTGAACACCTTTGCAGGTGTATAGGTGTACCCCGTCTAACAGGGAATCAAAAAAGTGCCTGCACTAGAGCAGTCGCAAGACAAGGGCTTTTCCTTTTTGGGGCAGCCATGACAAACACTGCAAAAGAAATCAAAGAACAGTAAAACAGGCTGTCATACGGAAGAGAAGCCTTAGACCTCTCCTGAATTATTGTCTTCCAGGATGTACAATTGACCCCCATGTGAAAACACTCAGTACGTCTCTTCACTCAGTACACAACATCTGAACACCTTTGCAGGTGTATAGGTGTACCCCGTCTAACAGGGAATCAAAAAAGTGCCTGCACTAGAGCAGTCGCAAGACAAGGGCTTTTCCTTTTTGGGGCAGCCATGACAAACACTGCAAAAGAAATCAAAGAACAGTAAAACAGGCTGTCATACGGAAGAGAGAAAATAGCACACCGCCTCCCACAGCAGAGAAATACCATCCGTTTGAAAGTCTGTGCATATATTCACAACTATGTACATTTTGGAAGCAGGACCATCAAAACTAGACACAGCAGTCAAGAGCCTGAACTTGTGGAATACTCTCCTATGAAAGAAATCTGAGGTTTCCAGGGACCCCAGTCGTATTCGTACTGGTCTAGGAGCCTTCTTTCAGGCATCGGGCATCCTTTTCGATGCCATGTCAATGCAGGAGATTGCAGCCCCCAATGCCTACTCCCTCAGGGAGCACCTCCCTTTGGATCTGGTGGTAGAGATGCTAATCTGGCATGCCTTATTCTTTCTTTCAGTTAACGTAGATGGATTCACATCACTTCGAGTACTTAGTTTACAGTAGCACATCGGATTTCAGCTGAAGCAGGTTAAGTAACTGTTGTATGAACAACTTAGGTGGCAGCTTTAAGCAAATGGTACCCTGTGGAATGAATGAGTGACAAACATGCTTTGCTTTTTCACAATCAGAGAACATGAGAAGGTGAATGTGAACATATTGCTTTGTTAATCCTTTAGGACTAACAGTGGTTTAAAAGTCTTTCAATGACAGCAAGACTAATTAAAAATAAATAAATAAATTCAAGACACTGTCGTGTCCCTGAGATGTCTCCAGAATTTAAGTGGGCACAAGCTGCAAAACCAGGCTGAGCGATTCTATGGTGACATAAGAAGGAAAAGCTGGAAAGAGAAAAGTCTTAGTCTAATCATAAGCAGCTACAGAAACTCTGTGTCCCAGCTGTGATCTCAGGAGAGCTATATTAACATAGGGGTGTTACTATATGTATGTGTCCCAAATAGTGGAGACCCATGGAAACCAGCTTTAGATAATGAGCAGAAGGTTAGCAATTGCTGAAGACGAGCAGAAGTAGCACGGCCCTTCACGTATCTATCCCCATACCACCTATAAAACTTGATGTGCATTGAACATAGCATTTAACTTTGGCTGGACTTGATAAACAACTTTAACAGGGTGAGAAATGCTTAAGTAGCCTCTCCTGCTTTCTGTGCTAACCCACTAATAATTCAAACATATTTAGGCAGCTTCAGCTGCAAGATGTCCCCAACATGTCCTCAACCATTCCGGTCCTAAATACTGTGGCTTCATTCTGCAGCAGTATTTGTCCATGTAGCTCCCACTGGAGACAGTGCTGTAGATCTCTGGGTGTCTTCCTGCTTAATTTCTTTTTAGAACAGGCTTTTGCACAAGAGAGGGGTATTTATATAACAGTGGTAAAAATCACCAAAAAATCGATATAGTTTGCTTTTGGCTAACACCATGTGAATTTATATATATATATTCGTATATATATATATTATTTAAAAT
>NW_010428620.1:0-278 GCF_000710305.1 Buceros rhinoceros silvestris
CGCTCCCCAGAACTCGGTGCTTTTGCAGTGAAAACGTGCCCGTGCAGTAAGTGCATCGCAGCAGGTGGAGAGCAGTTCCAGGGCTGCATTTCCAGTGTTTTCAACTCACCTTTTTATTTCACGTCATAAAGTAACCAGTATCATTTTAAAAGGTCCCACAATTAGTACAGAACATTAAGATCTGCTCTGTTATCTCTGTCGTCTTGTGTTGGAAAGAAAAATATAAACCGGAAAAATATTGTGCCTCAGAGACTCAGACATAAGCAAGTAAACACCAA
>NW_010428620.1:544-1029 GCF_000710305.1 Buceros rhinoceros silvestris
TCGCAGAAGTGCTGGCAGCGCAACATGCACTTTTCTGAGCAGACATGAACTAGAGCCCCCGTTGTGACTGCTCTACAACAACCAGAGCCCTCACACACTCGTAGCAATGAAAACTACATACAAGAGGATTTACTAATGGGAAAAATTTACATTAAATAGAAATACTAAAAACAAATACCTGCTTAATTTATTATATTACATCTTAAAACTTTAAAGTACCATACTCAGAACCTCTGGGATGGTTTTACTGTGATTTTTAATAGGGTTGTTTGGGGGGGTTTTTTATTGCACACATTTTTGAGAGGGCAGTCAAGTTACAGAAACTATTCTGACATGTGGATTGTATCTGCAAAAGTTCAGTGAAAGAGAGAAAACAAAGGAAAAAGTTTCAGAAAATACCCAGTATGAAATGCTTTGAAAAACAATCATTTTTTCAAACAGGCATTTTTAATGTGATACTGACAATTCTAATTCAAACACATGAT
>NW_010428621.1:0-4753 GCF_000710305.1 Buceros rhinoceros silvestris
CTCCAGTGACCTCCTGCAGCCACCCCGGAGTACAGCATAAGGCTGTCAGCCAGGCAAAACTGGTCTTTTCTATGTGATTTTTTTTTTTTTTTGTCCCCCAGATGTCAAGATACCAGTCCAGGAAGGGATTTTAGCACATCCTTTAGTGGAGCAATGATAGTCATCTCAACAGAAACCCAGAAAACTTTCCAAATCGGGGCTGAGAACTAAAATGTCAAATGCCTCAAAGTAATTCTTTGGCAGAAAATAATGGTAAATCATAGCCACTCTCTGTCTTATCATCCGTCTCACCTACAAATAATCCACACGTAGTTGGTCAGTGAGTTGTCTTTTTAAAAAAAACCCTACAGAGTAAAGTTTGTGTGGGATTTGTCACTCCCAGCTCGCGCTGGGACAGTTGTGCAGGTGTAGGTGTGACTGTCAGGGATCTGATGTCTCCAGCAGAAACCTCTCTCATGTAGCCTTAGTGGGTAATGGCACGTGAAGTAGCATTGCTGTGTGGTGCTGTGGTTTTATTGGACCAGTAATGTTGTTGTTTAAGAGGTCTCTGTGACCGAAGTGCTCTGCCGGTGTAATATATTCCTGTCCTAGTGAAGCATTTCTGATGTAGACATGGTGTCAGTTGTAGGAACTCAGCAGCTCTTTAAAACACAGAATTGCAAATTGATCTCCGGGACAGGGAAAGGAAGGTGCCAGCCAGCAGCCAGGGAGGATGTAAATTACTCGCCTCCATAAAATGATCTTTCTCCTGTGTGCGCTCCCCAAAAGTTCTGTCGGAGTTCTGTCTGACGGGACATCTCTGCCATCGGTGTTTGAAAGGAGCATGCTCCTTCCAAATGCTTTCTCTCAAAGTACCACTTCTTTTCCCCCTTCTTACCCCAGTTACGATCAACAATTTCTAGACACTCTGTAAAATCAATAATCCATTGTATGAGACAGCCCAAGTTGGCAGTGTCACATTTTGGTTTGTTTTTGTTAGCGGGGCAGTTTTATGTGTGGTTTTATTAAAAGTCGGAAGAAGAAAGCTAGCATTAAACAGTGCAAAGTTACTTGCTTCTTTTTGCATTTTAAAACCAGTTTCAAACTGCTGCAGACTGGATGAGAACACAGCAGGTTTTGCTCATCCTTGTACAAGATGAGCGTTTTGATGCCAGGCATGACATCACTGTATTTGCATGTGCGACATCTTGGGGGTTTATTCCTTTTAGCTTTGCTGTAACTCGGATAATCCTCAGCGATATTATTCGGGGTCTCTTCTGGTTGGGATGTTCTGACCCATGTCTAAATTATTTCTCTGTGAGTCCGCTTAAGCAGTGAAAACATCCACTGAAAATAAATCAAAACAGTCTTTTGATTAGAATTTATTTAGAAATGGGGCAGTGTCACAGCTGAATTCCCTGAGATTTTAGCATGGCTGTCGGTTGCAGTAAAGCTGCATTTGCTTTTTGTGTGGAGAGAGTGTACTGGTGGTTTTGACTTTCTTTTCAAGCTGAGGATAATTCACCAAGTATGTTCTTTAGGTAAAAGTTAACTGCAGACTGAAGGTTGTAACATGCACATCTGCATGATGGTATCTGTTTGCTTTGAACAAATAGGCAAAATGCCTACAAAAGTAGGCATTAAATAGTCTATAAAGGCTTTGACTTAAAGCCATTAAAGTGATTGATGGTCTTCTGTCAAGGTGTGTTTAGGTGTCACCTCAGTTGGAACTAATATTTTTGGTGGTGTTTATCAACCCTTCAAAAATCTGAAAGTTTACTGGATGTAATGATAAGGTTCAGTCCCAGGGTAGCGGTAAGTTTGAGTTTTTCTGAAAAAGCCCGAAGAGCAGTTCATTTCCAGAATGTTACAAATAACTTATTTGAGAGTTTGGTTTGCAAAGGTGTAGCGAAATGGGAATGAAGTGAATCAGGGCCTTAGGAGATGAAGGGAAGAGAGCTCAGTTCCAGCTTTGCTATCCAGAGACTGTTCGGAAATCACCAACCCATCCGTTCCTCCGCAAAAACGACCTGCCTTTGCAAGTAAGCAGGGCTGTTTCATTGATTGTTTTGTTTTGAGAGAGATGCACTTGGTGGTGTTTCAGAAAACGCTGTGGATTTGGATGTGAGACAAGGCACTTGGCAAGCTTTTCTCAGAACCATGAGACCCAAAACCTATTTCTAAGTCAAAACTGAATTTTCTGAAAGCTGAGTTTACATCAGCTTCTGTATTGTGAATCTGCTGGTAGAACTGGGAGATGCGGTCAAACTGAGGGAGATGTGTGAAATGATTTTGTGTATTTAGTACTGAAGAGGCCTCAGATGGCTGGTTTTTGTTAGTGAGCAGAGGGAGGATGACACAGGCAAGCAAAGGAAATTTTGTCATTGGTAGCCAGGAGAGGACTTAAAAAAAGCCCTCCTGGGGGGATCTATTCTGCTAGCTGAGGACATGAGTTACGGTGCAGCATCTCCTTGAAACTGCAGGTGAGAATGCATGTGCCCAAGCTGCCTGCGGTAAGTGATGCCCTGAGTGGGGCTGGCGGTGGGAAGGCTGATTGGCGATGGCAGAGGGGAGCATTTGCTGTCTGGAGAGCCGACGGACAAGGAAGGAGCAGGCAGGAACCACGTGGGGAAGAAGCCTGTGTAGTTAGAAATTGCACATGGAGAGCAGGGAACGAGGGATTTCAGGGAGTTTTGACAACCTTTTGTGCATCGGCGTGGTGCACAGGTTAGGAGCCAGGTGGTGAAAGCAGGGCGTGTGCAAGGAATTCAGTGTCACTCTGGCAACAAGCCTCCCCAGCTGCACCTATAGTTTATATCACCTCCAGATTGTGACCCCCAGGCAGGCTTTCCAGCAGGGACCTGATCTAGCAAAGCAAGGCCTGCTCATTAACTAGCTTGCCTCTCATTAACTTTTCCAGATATTTCAGCATGAATTTGCAGATCCTCCACCCACCAAAAAAAAAACCCAAACCCTACAGGTTAAGCAGGTCCACAGTCCAGGCTCACCCTTGGGCTCAGTTGCCATCTATGCCATTGACAAGCTCTGAAGTAATGTAGGTCTCCTCTGTCTCACACTGCCCTTCCTCTTGCAGCAGGGTGGGGGAAGCCTGCTGGCTCTCCACCCAACTCCCCCGGGGCTCTGGCTTGGAGGACAGTGCCACCATGCATAGGATCACAGAACCAAACAGAATGATCGGGTTGGAAGGGACCTTTAAAGATCATCTCATCCAGCATCCCCTCCAGTGGGCAGGGACGTCTTGCACTGGATCAGGTTGCTCAAAGTCCCATCCAGCCTGACTTTAAATGCTGCCCATGATGAGCCATCCACAGCTTCTCTGGGAAACCTGTTGCAGTGTCTCACTACCTTCAACATAAAGAATTTCTTCCTTATATCCAATCTAAACCTACTCTCTTTCAGTTTAAAACCACTGCACCTTGTCCTGTCACCACAGTCCTTGGTAAACGGTGAGCACATTTGTTTTTCAGACTACTTAATGTCTCATTACGCAGGTTACCCAGAGCCAGGCATGCACAAGCGCTTTGGTGGGGTCAGCATCCCATGACAAGGACTTGCTCCTTGGGTGAATTTGCTAATTGTGGGTTATCCCTCCAGTTCTGTGCAATGGGTTTGATAAGAGGCATCAGCAAAAAAATGCCCCTTTGCTGGTGTAACACCTTCCTGCTCATGGGTTTTGCCAACACAGCTATATCAGTGACATATCCCGCCCTGGGCTGATGTAACCGCATGGTAAGCGTTAGTGGTACAGACCTGACACGAGATGTTCCCATGCAGAGATATCTGCTGCCGTGTGCTTGTTCAGCTCACAGTGACTGCACAGCAACGCTCCTCTCTGGGAAACTATCTTTACTGCTTGAGATGAGCCCAAGCTCAGCCCAGCCCTCTCTGCTGCAGCAGACTTTGGGGACTCAGGGCCACAGAATGGCACATCCTGGCCCAAACACAAGTGGCTCTGTACATGTCGCAGAGTTTCCTTCAGACTGGTGTTATCTGACCATGACATAGTTCAGTTCATTTGGGAGATTCCTTCGCAGTCTGAAATTCATCTTCTGTCCTGGAAAAATGTGGCCAAGCTGAAAAGTGAAATTATTTCCCTTGTGTTACTCCACTCGCTCTCGTCTTAGCTGTGGGTTTGCACAGAAACAGTCTTGGTGAGAAGCAAACCACTGCTTCACTCCCTCCTTTCTTAAGTAAGATATAGATAGGAATTTAAGGTTTTTTTTTTAACTTGCAGCATTTTGGTGATGTGATTTACAGTGTGTTCCCAGTCGGCATCAACAGAGGGGACAATTAACTTTACGCGAGGGACGGGAACTTCTTGCAGTGGTTTCCATGCCCCGTCACAGGCCTGAAATCTCAGGTTTCCTTCCCTCTTTTTTTCCTGTTCTTCCTGTCCTGTCCTTATTTGCCCTCTTAAATACTAAGTATTTTTTTAAACTTGCAACCTTAAATTAACTGTCAGTTTTGGCTTTCCTTTTGTCACTAGTTGTTTGTTGTTCCTGTGTTTTCTAGTAAGTGCTAAAACTGCATATTTCACTTGCTGGAACTTAAAACAAAAAACAAAAAAGAAACAAAAAAGAAAAGAGATTTTCTTGCTTGTTTTGATGATAACTAAGGAAGCCTCGAGTTCAGGGTTATTTAACCTCTTGTCCAGTCTCATGAGCAGAGGAAGAAGTCCTGTGAGCAAAGCTGTATACAGAAAAAATGTAATTCCTTTATTTTTAGGCAGAATCTTGTTGTTTGGGGGGGGGGG
>NW_010428621.1:4878-29630 GCF_000710305.1 Buceros rhinoceros silvestris
TGGTGTGGATTATGTAGCGCCCACACGAAAACAGGTTCTGAGCTGCTGCTAAAGTCTTCCTCAGAGAAGTTTAATAAAATACCAGTATTTCTCAAAAAGTCAGTGCCCCTTCCCTCGCTTCCAATGCATGCGTTCCTTTTTCTCACTCTCCAAGCTTTGGACAATTTTTTTTTAAATATTTCTAAACCTAAGGTCATGCTTACTAGTTTCAGTTACTCTATGTTACACTTTGCTCAGATAGCAGAAGTGGGAAAATACTTGTTCTTTTTTAAAATCTTATTTGCAAGAAGAAAATCCCTGAGTAAAGAGTTGGAGGTAGTAAGGTTTGTTGGATTTCAAAGAGTGCTGGGATGGAGGCCCTGGGAAGCGATGCGGGGAGATTGTGCGTCCTCTCTGCTGGGGGAAGCCGGTATGAAGCAGACAGTGCTGGCATCTAAGCTTTACTGCTGAGCTGGTGGAGCGCTGCCGATTCACCCTTGCACAAAAGAAAGCCTTGATGGTTCTGGCCTGAAGTGGTTTTGGGGAGATCCTTCCCTGCCCCTCTTCCTGTCTACCACCTCTAAAGCAAATATGTTTTGTTGTGGGGTTTTTTTTCAGCCTGCTCCTCATACAAACTCTTGGGCACTGCAGGGAGTTTTTCCCTGTCTTTTGTCTCTCCAGAAACTGATTTTTTTTAAATTATATGCTGGGAACACACTGTTGTTACAGGCTTTGGTGCTTGTCGTATTCTGGGCTTCGGGACAGTTTCCTTGAAAATTGTGGAAGGTGGAGCTAGCCCAGAGGATTGAGGTCCCCTGTGAAGCTGAGGGTTTTTTTGCATTTTTCCAAAGGGATTCCCCTTCCTGGTCTTCCGACAAGAACAGTGTTGGTTCGCACTTATTAATTCCTATGTGATTAAAAGGCAAGGAATGAATGCTCGGCTCCCTCCTGGGAAGAGCACTTGGTCCCCTGGCTGGGTGTCCACGTGGCTGCCACTGCTTCCACTCCTGGTGAGACACCCTCCTTTTGCTCCACCAAAGGTGGTTACAGGGTACATGATCACTGATTTATTTCCTTGTCACCGTCCTGCATCCTCATGGCATCTCTTGCAGCCTGTCATGTTTATGGTGCTACTTTTCATCACAGTCGTGTAGTGTGCGGGACTGGGAGGAGTAGTGACCTTGCAGTTGCAGGTTTTTGGGTTCTGTTCCTTGTCTCACAGGAATGGGCAACCAGGTGGTTTTTTGGGGCTCTGAGAGCCAGAAACCCTTTTACCTGGGCTTTAACCTAAGGCATAGGTCTCCCCAACCTATGCTCAGGTACAAGCATCTTACCAGGAGGGTGCTTCTCCACTGTGCTGCTGTTTTGATGGATAGGTTTACTTTTATTTGAGAAGCCAGGAGTGATGAGATCTCAGAAAGCCTCGTGTGGGGAGTTTTAAACCAGGGAAAGTACCTGGGCATGCCACACAGCAGAGTCCTCAGTGCGTTGGTGTCAGACTGCTGTCTACAGGGGCTGAGGGATGCTGAGAAGCTGCAAGTTTTTGCTCAGCAGCTGCGGGTGGGAAGTTTCCAGGTACAAATGTGATGATGAGCAAATTGTCAACCACAGGCAGTTTTGAAGGAAACTGCTGCCTCAGGGAGTCTTTGCTTCCCTACATCTGCCAGGGATCCTCTGACATAAGGAAGGAATAGGCTCCACGTGTGTTTTAAAGCAATTGGAGTGACAAGGAAGAATATGTTTGGAGGGAACTATTTTCTTAACTTGGCATCTTCTCTTTCTTTAGAGTTAGAGCATTGTCACAATTTTGCTGTTACTAAAACAGTTCTCACAGGACACCCCTCCTCTCGTCTGTGTGCCTTGAGCTTATGACAAGGGGATGAGGTGGTTTGGGAAATACTGCTCAAGGCAGTCTCAAAATCCACAGTTGATCAGATAGTGGGGAAGAAAAGTTAGCTTTCTACTGTATTTTGCTTTCAAGCCTAAATTACTTAAATTTTGTTTGTTTGTCCCATTATGCAGGATACTAGCCTTATATAGAAGTCCCTTATTTTCATGTTTCACCTTATTTTTACGTATTTACCCTCTGTGTGATGGTCCAGGAGAGCAAGTGAACACTTGGTGCATGTCCAAGCTGGTAGAGGAGTGTCACAAGATATTATTTATGCTGAGAAGAGCTCTGCTCTTGCTTCTTGGCAAGCAGCAAATGGTCTTGCTTCTCCTGCAAATTGCTCAAGAGTGGATAGTTTCAGCCTCAGGGTCTGCAGCTCTGGGGCTCAGAGAGTGACCCGGTACCAGCAGAGCCCTCACCAACTGGACCCATTCCCTGCTGAGCCCTGTGCACCTCTCCCTCAAAATTTCTAGGGGGCTTAAATATGTTTGTTGGCTTTGGTTTGTTTGATTTGGGGTTTTTTTTTTCCTAAAAAGCCACAAACTCAATCTGCACCCTGTGCCCAGTTTAGCAGGAAGTACATTGTTGAGTGCATGTTTTGAATTTTTAATTTTTTTGTGGTACCCTCTTCCTTCCCCTCATCACCCATCTGCCTGTTCCACCCTGCCTTCAGCTCAGAGGGCTCTGTCTGCATCCCAGCAGGAAGCCTGCCATGGCAGGGTGCTCACAGGGCAGGGAAGGAGCTTTTGTGGTGCTTAATGGAGTGAGGGACCTGCTTTGAAATGTGCTGTATATGAAGCACCCCCTGAAAAGTGTGCGAGGTACTTTGCAGGGAGGATATTGGGTATTTAACATCAGCACTGCTGCATCCCAGAATTGGTGGTGATGTAAACAGTGTGCAGTGCTGTATGGCAAAGGATTTGTGGCTCTTTGCAGGCTGCTTTACTTACAGAAGGTAGTGGGCAGCAAGAGGGGATGTGCAGTACCACGCGGTCTCTGTCATGCTTTTAACTTTTCTTTTGGATGTTTTGTGTTCAGTGGTGTGAGGTGTAGTTCACTGCATCTTGGAAATGGTGTATTTGCACAGGAAAGCTGAATTTGTACCTGAGCCTTTTCTCTGTATCAATTTCTGCAGCTGAGGCTGGAATTTGATCATATTTTTCAGCTTTGATCATATTTTAGCACTCGATGCGTCTTTTCCTCTTGCCTCTCACTGGCACAAGCTGGTGGCTACCCCCTGGTAGGTGCAGCTTTGGCAGGGACCACTCAGAGTGGCTCGTGTTTTCATCTAACATACTTCTGTTGTTTTATTTTGGTTTGGTTTTGCTTGTATTTTGTTAATGACTCTGTAGATGGGGGTTTTATTCGTTTCTTCTCGCTCTCCTCCTGACCTTTTTACTGAATCTCAGGTTGGAGGCTGCTATTGTGTGTCACAAGGTCAGTGTCGCGTGGAGTTTAGTTTGTGCATCTAGGCACCGCTGTAACATCCTCCAGAAGAGTTCCTGTGCCTAGCTTCTGGCAGAGAACAGCCGGGAGACCCTTCTTCTGCTCAAATGTGTGATTGCTGGTCTGCACAGCGGTGGAGAAAGACTGATTTGACGCCCTTTGATATTGGTCTTCTACAACCTACAGATAGTCATCCTGAAACACTCTTCGCCTTTCACTGTGCCTGTTTGGCTTGGTTGGGGTTGCAGCTTGATGAATTTTTGATTAGCACGTGAATGGTCCTTGTCCCTTTGCTGTGTTTTAAAACCAGTAGAAATACATGGGCGCAAAAAGCTGGAAACAAGTTTTACATACACACTCTTAGTACTGAAACTTCTACAGTGTATCTGGAGGAGGAGGAAGAATACTGAGAATCTTACTACTTTTTATTTCTTAAATAAAACAGGCAGCTAATAGGAAGCTTACTAAGAAACATTCAAGTTGGGTGGGGTTTTTTAGTCATTAAACTTTTTTTTTACTTGTCTGTGGTTTTAAAATATCTGTTCTTAAATTGTGTAAAACAGATACTGTGAGGGAGAGGAACAGTCCAGTACACTTGGGGTTTAACAGGGTTCTTCACAGCTGAAGTTTCATCCTTAATGTGATTCAAGTAGTTCAAGGTATTAAAGTCTTTAAATCAAGGTTTATAATGGCTTTAATATGCTCCCCACTTAAAGCATGAAGAAATGTTACATGCTAGGGGTTTTTAAAAGGAAAAAACATACATTCACTGCTAATTATGTACTTTATAAAGTCCAAGTACTAGGGTTTTTTTCTAAGGCATGTTTTGGGAAATTATAGTTTTTATCAAATTACAGAATAAAATAATTACTTGAAATTTAACATAAAGTTATTTTATAAGTCTTAATACAGTGAGAATTTATTAAAGTTATCTTTGATCTGCATTGAAAGTAGGCGGGCAGAGTCTTGTTTGAAGGCAAGGAAAGCCAAGGACCTTTTTTTTTTTTTTTTTAAAAAACTTGAAGACATCATCCTAGGAGGTGCTAGTTTGAAGCCCATTGTTTAGGTGAGAATGGGGTGTTGATAGAGAAGGTTTTTGTCTCCTTAGTGAGTACCTGCAGATAGATTAGGCAAATCGTAGTTAATTATTTAACAAAGAGCCCAATTTTGTAGTTGCCTTTGACTCCTGCACTACTTAACGTCTCTGGTTGAGAGGGTAGAATTAAGACTGTAACTCTGAAATTAAGCTTTTCTTTTCCTCTACTCTTTTCCTCTTCTCTTTTCCAATGAGTGCAAGGCTCTTGACTGCCAGCTCTGAGCATCACAGCCTGAACAGATGAAGTGCAAACTTTTGCACTCTGTGCTAAGGACACTTATGTAAAAGGGAGACACTCAGACTGCATCTAAAGCCCACCCAGTTCATGAGCTTACTGTTGAAAGAGGTGGGTCTGTGTGGTCCCTACCCTCTGGAGGTCTTCATGAAGTCTCTGTGCTACCAGTCCTTGCTTTTTGTGCAGACCCCTATCAGCTGTTGAGCAGAAAAAGCCAGATGTGATGTGGGCTGAAATCTGAGAGACTGATTGTTCCTGGGGCCCGTGGGACTCTGCTTTCCAGTGCCTTTGACTCATGACGGAGTTCTGTGAGCACTGGGAGAGAGGTTAGACTAACCCCTCTCCGCTTCACAGCACCGGTGATGGGGATCTCTCCTCCATACCTTGTCTGTTTTCATGAGATCAGTAAGAAGTTTCTGTCTTCAAGATTTTCACCTCTGTCAAATGTGACAATGTTAGCCAGCAAATTTAAAAAAAAAGTAGTGCTGGGATTTATAGACCCACATACACACCAACATTGAGGCAGCTGGAAACCAACCTCACAGATCCCTTAAAAATCAATGATACCAGGAGGAATAAAAAGAAGGAAAAGGGAGTTTGGCACCATCTAAACTTTTACCCTTGCATTTTGCCCTGCTCAAGCTGTAGGACTGGAGTTGCTCCCAGCAGCCAGGCTGGCAGGCAGCAGCCGGCAGTGTTTTTCCTTGGTAAAGCTCCCAGCAAGTGGAGTTACCAAAAGGTGATGTGTTTTTCTGGCTGCAAATGTACAGACAAGGTGATGTCATTTCAAAGGTGTGAAAGGGGAAGTACAGCAGAAATACCATTTCACCAAAGTCCTCACTGCAGGCCAGGCTCAAATCACAGGAGCTGTTCTTTGAAGTGAGCTGCCTAATTATATTGTCAGTTTGGCTTTCAAGGTGCAGCACTGAACAAGCAGCTGAGGCTTTTAAAAGGCCCAAATCCCTGTGCTTTTTACTGCCGTTTTTACCTGTGCATGACTACAGGGCGCACAGATGTGCCTGCACCCAGGCATTGCGTGGTCTTGCCTGGGTGTTTGTGACATTGTGTTTGTGTTTAAGTAAGAAGCAGCACTGAGGCCTTTTCACTCTGACAGTTGTGGCCAGAGCATCAGAACAGCTAGTTCAGACCCTTTCCAGCAGTCTCCATCCCTGCTGGGTGACTGCAGCAGGGTAGGGGGTCGGGTGCGGTTCTGATGGAGGTCCCGTGGTCAGCTCCTGGGTCTCGCGGTGATGGGAAGGACTTGATAAAAGGATAAAGCCATTCCTTCACATTATCACATTGTAGTGAATGGGCAAACGCTGCTGCTGCCTCGTCTTGCCTTTACCTCTGAGATTACCAGCAGCTGCTTCATTAACTATTAATGGCCTGCTCATTAATGCTGTAATAGGCTACGACCAATCTTGCAAATTTTCTGGAGTCTTTCCCTGAAATATTTATGACTTGCTCGCTGTGCAAAAGGGCAAGAGCAACAGCAGAGAACATGCCTCCAAGTTTTGTTGAGCATTATTAAAGAGCTCATGAATATGAAGAAGCTGGCAGCTTCTTTCTTTTTTTTTTTGTTTGTTTTTGTTTTCCAAGCTTGCATTGCGTGTCTGGATGTTGCATGTCTGGATGATGGTTTGCTGAAGCATCAGTAGCTCAGCTGGTCTCTTGGTGAGCCTTTACTCCAGGGAATCCCCTGTTGAGAGCACGCGTAGAATCAGTCTCGAGGAGAAAAGACAGCGCAGAAAGAACCGTGCCTCGACTATACCACCCAAGGAGACCTGCCAGTGTGCTCTTTGCAACCGGTCTTGCCTATCCTGCATTGGCCTTTTCAGCCATCAGCGCGCTTGCAGTAAGCGTGGGTAAAGCCCTTCCCAAATCTTCGTCCGCGAAGCCAAGCCATGACTCCAGGGAATCCCCTGTAACACATCAGATTCATAACCAGACTAACCTAGTCTAGGTCTTCTGCCTTCTTAGCCAAGTCTTGAGATGCTTTACTGGCGATCTGTAGTTCCTGCGGTGCTTTCCTTTGCATCGTGCTCTACAGGCACCAAAGTCTAAATGATACCTCCGGGGGAGGTTTTATTACTTTTGTTTAACAGATGTTTAACTGAGGCACACAAGGTGAAAGGTTTGCTTGGAGCCAAGCAATGGGAAGCGAGCAGAGTATGGAAATGGTTTTCCCAAAACTGTAATGCTGCTTTTGATTAAAGTCTGGTTAGTGCGAAAGAGGAATATGGTCACCAAGCCTCATCTGAAGCCGTCGCTACAAGTCATTCCCATCCCATCCCGACCCAAACGGAGCTCCTACAGGATTGCAGGGAGGAGCACTGAGTAATGCTTTCACTGGTAAGGTGCCAGTTGTTTTAGCTCCCTCCAGTACCAAGAAGCAGCAGGGAAGCTATTTTTCTCCTCCATCCAAATTTTGGAGGTAAAACTCTGTTCTACCCTTTGCTTACATCTACCAGCAATAAAGAGTCTGTCCACTAAATCCCAGCTGCGACTCGGCTGGTGGTGCACCAGGCAGATTAAAATCTATATTTCTTTCCCACAGCCATCTGCAGAGCAAACACTAGTGTAAATACATGTGGGAGGCTTTTTTTCTGGTAAAGTAGGGAGATACTGTTTAAAGAGACCAGGTATGACTCCAGGAGTGAGGACCAGTCCGTACAAAGTTTTCAGTGTACAGCTGGCCTTTAGTGTAAAAAGGCTCCTGTGTGTTTGGAAGGTACAGGATGTGTCAGGAATGACCAGCCTTTAATACTGTGTGAGCTTCTGGGCTTGCGAGTAGCACCAGAGTGGAGCCAGACAGCGAAATAGATCCATATCCATATCAGAAGCATTCTCTGGTGCCACTTTCTCATTATTTCTTACAGAGAGTGAATATTTTTTCGCACATTTTTTGTACATAAATATACAATTTGTATATCACATTACAAGGGATACTTGGTTTCTGTCCTGGAGCCGTTCATTTTAGCTGGTGGAGCAAAGTTGCAATGGGTCCAGGGTAGAATTTCAAAGTCCTGTCCTTCACTGAGATAACTGTTTTAGAGTTCATCTTAACAGCTTAATTTCGTTTTGCTGGGGTAAGGTGAACAGTCTGCTCAGGTAGCTTGGTGGTAGCCACAACTTAGTGATAGAACATGGTCATATTGTGCCCTGTATGACTGCAGCAGGCCCTGATGGGTCTCCATTGTCACACTGATCTCCAGGAATATCCTGGCAGCCTGATGAATGCCATCTGGTTTTGCCCTCAAAACTAGTGTGAGTGTCTCTGGGGGAGACTTCTAGGACTCTGCTGCTACATGAATAGCATGCAGATCTTGAGCATCTCTTGTCATTATTGAAGCAATTCCTCCAAAAGCTAGGAGTTGGATAGATGCAGTCCTTGTTCCTTGTGTGGTGCAGCTCTTCCAGGGACAACTGCAGTGGAGGCTGCGGAGTAGATCGTTGATATTTTTTTAGTTACCAGTGGTGCTGTTACCTTTCCATCTGTAGAACTGCTCTCTTCCTCCTGGAAGATCTGCCCTCTCATCCCAGTAGGGGCATGAAGCTCCACCTGATTTCTGGGAGCCCTTTCACCATTTCATACTTGATAGTTAGGAGGAGTCTGCCTGAAACAGTCCTTATTCCTTCTCTCTGAGTTTGGGGTTGAATCACAGGTGAAGGATGTTGCAAAATCTCTGTTGCAGAGCAGAAGGAAGACCAGTGTTAATTCAGCATATTGGGGCTTATGTCTTACCTCTGCCAAAGACATCAGTGATCAAGTATCAATGATGTGAGAAAATACACCAATACTTTACGTTTTCAGTAAGTAGAAACTTACCCTGCAAAATAACTGGAAGAGGGGGGTGGTTCTCTGTAGAACATCAACTTTCGGTTCTTGGTGTCATAACATGAACTCAAAGAGATGCTGGCAGCAGAGAAATTCCGATGTGCCTTCTCGTGCCGCTGCAGGTTACATTTCCAAGGAAAAAGCATGTCTGTTCGCACTCCTGGGCAGATTCTTGCTTTCAACACTTTCGGACTGAGGACTGGACTGTGCTTCAGAAGATGCTGCAACTTGTTATTCATTCTCCTTTTCTGCCAGTGTACTTATGTCTTGTCAAGATGAAGATGATTGCTCACATTTATGAACAGTGTTTTCTAAAGTCTAAGCTTTAAAGTGATGTCTTGGCATCTAAGAGATCAGTGGGGTGCCAGTAGTTCATTGGGACTTGTGGGTCACCAACATTTTTTATAGAAACCAGCTGTTCTTTAGCTGTATCCATGTCTGCCTTGTGTCCTCAGGGTGGGTATCCAGGTTTGAAAGTGTTAGCTTAAATTTTTCATGTGTGTTCAGACTGATGGGTACTCCAGCCAGCAGCAGCTTTTGTTCATGGTCAAATTTGACTCAAGCCTGAAACTAAGAGGAAGAAAGGGCAAAAACAGCCTCATAGTTCATGGGTAGAAATGGGGGAATGGGTCAGCCAGCCAAACAGAATGGCTTCTGGTTGAGTCTGGGTTGAAGCTGTCCTGCCAGACCTGCTAAATGGGGCCTTTTCAGAAGAGTTTGAGACCTCCTTTGAGGCATGTTAGTTTCTCATTTTTGCCACCAATGTGTTGTCCTTGCCTGGGTTTAAGGAGTGTAAATTCACCTTGTATCCTTCTGCACTAATGTGGTGTGAGGTGGCCCAAAACAGTGCTCATCTAGAGTTTGCATGTCAGTGAAAACTGTTCTGTCAAGCTTTTTATAAAACTCTTTTCTTTCACGGCATCAGCATCTTAATTCTGACTTGACAGCATCTGATGGTCCCCACCTGCAGTGGACTGAGAAGCTCTGTGTGGAAAGGCACAAAGGCTGGATTTTGTATTACAGCATGGTTTGTAACGTATGCTGGGAAGTTAGCTTGCATCTCATCTTCTTCTGAAAATAGCTGGGGATTAAGCCATGCCTACACTACAGACTTCTGCCAGCAAAGCTGTGCTGGCCAAAAAGCGTGGAGAGGTGTGTTTCCTGAGTGACACAGCCATGCTGTCACAGCCTGCCATACGCTGGGAAAGCCACCCTTTCTCCAGCCTCTAAGGGACTCATGCTAGGCTCCTGTAGACCAAGGCTTTGCTGCAATAGCCCTACCTGCCATGTGGCATTTCACAAGGATATATGCTGTTCATCTGCTGCTGGAGTGCTTCTGGGGTCTTACTTTCTGTAAATTTGTAAAGAGGTGTTTTCAGATCCTTCTTAGTAAAAAAGAGCTAAAAGGCACAATGTAAAGTTGTAGGTCTTCTCTCATCATCTTTCTTTGTGGGGCAGTTCTGGTGTTCCTGCCACGCTCTGGAGCCGGGCACGGCAGCTGTTATTCTAGCTATGTGCCATCTAATGCTGGGTAATGTTGCAAGATCCAAAAATAAAAAGTAGAAAAATATTCAGAGGAAACAAGGCACAACCTTACGTCTTGGGCAAGCAACCCCCTTCCCTCTTCCTAGCACAACTTCACACTCCGAGTCTCGAAAGATGGGTTACTCAGTTGGGTTTTTACCACCCACTCTGACTTTCCACACCAAGTTTTAATCCTTGGCTCCCTTCAAGAGCTTATGTTGTTACACTGCTACTACAGATCCTTTGGTGAAGTACTGCTCCTTTCTTCCTTCCCAGCCTTTTAGAGTTACACATTTCTTTGCTTGAGAAAAACGACTCAAGGTCATCCCCAGCCTCGTCAGAGAAGCAGAGTGGTTTATTGGTGCTTATTTAATCCTGTCTCTTTTAAAATATGACCACCTGGTATCTGCTTGCATATTTTCCTTCGTGGTATTTGTAATACAGAAAAATCGTGTTAAAAGAATTAGCTGTAGAAGCACTGAGGAGTAAAAATGTTAGGCTGTGAGTTAAAACTTCCTCTCCCACAGTCTGGCTGGTACCGTACCCTATTGCCTCTCCTTTTCCTCAGGTGCACCCATTCCCTGGGTTATGAGTTGGTGCCTGAATAGCTCGACTTCTCTGTGCAGTATGGGACGCACCAATAACCAAATGGGTTCCTAAGGATGTGCCAGCTGAGTGGCACAGATGACAAAGGCCATGTCAGACCTGCAAGTCTCTTATTTATCTGTTTGCTCGTATGTTTAAAGTTACTTATTGCCCTTGGCAAAACTAGGTCTGTTGGAATTGCCCAATTAAGTCTCAAATCAGATTAAAGATGTGATTATCAGCAAGAAAGCATCAAGATTGCCACCTTGGCCTCCATGAGGAATGTGGGTTCGGACTGGAAACAAATACGTGACAGGATTGTGATTTCGGCTTGGTTTTCTCCCAGAATAAGAATGGGAAATGTCTAATCTTTTGTAACAGTCTTCATACCCACCTCACCCCAGTGAAACTTGGCCTTTTTTCTTCTTGCAAAGGGGTCACAGAAAATTATTTTGCTAGAGCACGGTCCAGTCAAGCAGCAAACATGCTGTGGAGGAGCTGAGGCTGAAATATTACTGCTCTCCAGCAAGTTTCCTGTATATATGTGCCAGTTATCTTCATAGCCATGGAGAGCAGGGATGGAAGGGCTTCCCATGGCATGAAGCTCTCATGTTTAGCCTGTTCCAAGAGCTCACAGGAGACAGGACCTCAGTGTTTCATCCTTAATTACATTTCCATTCTCCATTCCCCCTCTTCCACGCTCACCCTGCAGCTGGGAAGTCAACATTACTGTAGGAATTCACACCAGTATCCCAAGGTTCAAAAACAACACTTGCTATTTCTACCTATTTATCTGGGTTGGGGTTTGGGATTTTTTTTTTTTTTTTGAAAAAAAATGTCAAAGACAAATAGACCAAACAAGTCAATAAGCAAAGCATTTCAATGAATGTGTAGTCATTATAGCTGATACTAGGGCAAAGGAATGCACAGGCCAGTCTGTGGCTTGATGCGTTTAGCTCCTGTCCCTCTGTTTTGTTTTTCATTTTGGGCACTGAAAGGGGCCAGTATATGACTGTAAGCTTAGAAAATGCTGATTACACATGTCTTCCAACAGTATTGTCATAATAATAATGTCATGTGTGTGTCACAGTGTGAATGTAGCAGGGTGACTCCAAACCTTACTGCGTTTCCTTCTCCTGTTCCTTGTCATCAGTAATAACAACTGTTGTTACTTCTGCATTCATTCTGAAAAAAATTAGAAATGTGATTTCACTTCATTCAGTGCCAGTGGGAAATCATACTCTGGGAGATTTGCAAGGGTATTGCAGGGAAAATGTTAAGCATGTGCTTAAGCATCATTGATGTTCATCAAGTTAAGTGTGCTCTTAAGCCTTAGGAGCTATTGCCTCTTCCCAAGCATTGGTATTAATGGAGGGTTCTGAAAGAAGGGGAATTGCTCTCTCTCCACTTGCAAGGCCCTAAAGGTGGAAGTGCACTTTGAGGGAAGGGATAATTAGCAGAAGTTGGTGCTGATACTGCTGTGAACATTATCTGGGTCATACCTTTTCATTTTCCAAAGATAAGATCCTTTAAGCGTGATCTGGAGATCTCTTCAATTCTCAAAAGCTGGGATTTTTTTCTCCCCTTGTGATTTGTTTTCCCTTATTTTCTTGTCATGTAATCACCTTTGCAGTTTTAACAAGGTTTTGAAGTTTACACTACTTTATGGTAGTGATATCTAGGCCTCTTTAGTGTGAGCAAGTTGTTGTGATTTTTGGGGAAGGAGGTCTTGTGATGAGAATGTGGAGGAGCGAAGCATCAAGGCTCCTAAGTCCAGATCTGACCTCTGTGGCTTTCCTCCCTGTGAGTCTTTGGCAAATGAGAGATGAATGCAGACTCCATATAACCATCTTTAAAATAGATCTCCCTTGGGAAGTGTATAGATTAATTAACATTTCAGAGGCACTTTGAGTTCCTTTGATAGGTGTTGCAGAAATGCAAAAGAATTTTTTTTCTTTCTAGACATAGGCTGTCTAAAGGACAGATTTTATTGATGTTGGTTTACCTCTTTTTCAAATGGAAGACTATTTAACCTCTTAGGTATGTGCCAATATGATGGTTTACTGCCAATTTAAGCCAAATAAAATATAGTTTCTGGACCAAGACTGGATTGGGTACCTTCACATCATGAAAGCTCGTGCTGATAATTTGCCTCAGGGCTCTGATAGTAATTTGCCAGATGCTATATGGAACCTAATTTGCATCTGTATTTACATAAATGCTTTAATTAAAATTATGTGCACCAACCTGAGATAGATGAGCAGCATTGCCTGCTGTATGTTTACATTCCCTGACAATAAACTCTGCCTTGGCTGCTTCTTGCCAACTGTACAACTTGGCAAGGCTGCTTGAGGTGCAGACTAGAAACTTCACAGATTTCTAGTTAGGTTTTGCTGCAAATTGAGGAGCAACTTTAAGCTTCTAGGACCAAATTCTGCCTTTATTTGAGTGGCAGAGGAGTTTGATCCTCTCGATTCTAGGGGTCAAATTAGGGTAGTTTTGTGCAGTCAAGATTTGTAGCTTCTTGCAATGTCTGCTTTGTCACGCATGCAAAATGTGAAACCCTACTGAGGACAGAAGAAAAACATTTTAAATACAGCATCCATCAAGAGTAAAATTTCTGAGCACTGTTCATCTTTGAACAGAGCATTACAGAGCGCCTTGTGAGGCAAAGTGCTCTAAATAAAAGGGATTGTGGGGCCTATGTGGGGTCCTGGTTGTTTTAGTGGGACATGGGAGAGCTCATGGTTGAGTTTGGATGAAGGCAGTAGAGATTCTGGCTGAGATATTGGCTTAGACCACGCTTTTAATCTGGAAAATGCAAGCATGTAAGTACAGAGTAAATCCGAGATGCGCAGTTTGTCTTTGGACAGTGGAGAGTTCTGCTTGATGTTGCTGTGCTGCTTCCCAGTTGTTTAGAAGTTGTCGTAAAGGAAAGAAGAGCAAAGGAAAGAAATGGAGTGGCAAAGTTACAAGAAATTTCACTGACTGCTTTGAAGATACACGAAGAACAGCTGAACAGAGCTATAACTGCCCTGTCTTGGTTTGGAGGGTTGTTGAGTTTATTTAAAGGTGTTGACTTAACTTGCTCTATAGAAGATGCTTCAATGCCACCATTTTCCTCACTGAGAGGTTGTATGTATTTTAGGGTTGGACTAGTTGACCTTTAAAGGTCCCTTCCAACCCAACTCTTCTATGAATCTGTACAAATCTGGGCATTACCAGTTGCTTTCTCCGGTGGCCTCTGACTATATTCATCAGTAGTAATTTCTGAATCTAGTTTGAGAGAGTCCATTCAGGTTCAGTGTATTCATACATTAAACCATTTGCCTCCTCGCTGTGTTGAAGAGGATAAACAGGCCCACTTATTACAACCTGCTGTGGCATGGGTGGCCAAAACCTATTTCTTGAAGTCCACATGCCAAAGCACAGGCACAAAAATAACTACATTTGTTGCAAAGTGGCCTAAGCATTTACGTGAGGAGGTGTTAGCGAGCAGGCTGACACGTCTGAGGGTGTTGGGGGACTGGCAATACAGGGGTCCCAGAGGTGATGGCAATGGGGGCCCACAGGCATTGCAGCACCAGAGCCCTCAGCCTGGTACCGAAATGGCAGCCACCAGCAATTGCAGGGGTGATACGCTGTCAGGGGCATCATCTACCCAGCTGCTGGGGTCTGCTGGGGGGCCATGGCCAGGCAGTGCTTTGCACTGCTGGGACGTGGTGGTCTCAGTCAAGTAATGGACGTGACAAAGCCATATTTGCAATCTTGCAAAGCCACAGCCTTAATTTAAACTGAAATAACATAAATAAATCCAAACTATCAGTTTTGTTTTACCTCATCCCTAGGTAGCAAATGAAAACACTAGAATCAAGATGCTCAAATATTAAATTCATGATGGTGGGGGAGTGTTCTAATAATTGATAGGAAGGTGGGGAAGGCAGCTGAAGGAAAGCAGTGCTCTTTCCACCCTGGCGCAAGGGAGAGGAGGGGAAGATACTGGCTGGTCACTCAGTCCTGCTTTTTGCTGTCACTAACCAGAGCAAGGAGAGCAGAGCTAACAAAGCTTTTTCAATGTGAGGGGAAAAGATGAAAAAGAGGACTTAGGATGTGGCACGTGGGGGAAATAAAAACATTTCCCCCAAGGAAAGTGTCCTGTTAGGGTGGAGTTTCTGTTTGTGTTAACATCTCCTCTGCAGTTGCCTGCCTGCAGTTGCAGGGTGATCCATGGACTGGTTGTCCCTGCTCAGCCCTCCACTTTTCCCTCTGCCATCTGCACCCATGCACTTCATCACTGAAGCAGCCACTGAATTTGGGCCAACATCGAAGGTATTGGTACCTCTGTTGGTACCAAGTTGTTGGTACCTCTGGCTTTGCCAAGGTGCCTCCTCAGTATGTTTTGGGATGGGAGACCAAGCCAGGGAAGGGGTTCAGCAAGCAGCCCTCTGGTTGGAGAAGGCTTCTTTCACAAATCATCGTGTCTGCCTGATCTTAAAATCCACTGCTAATGCTTTAAGTGTAGCGAGTGCTGTGTGTATTTTAAGAGTCGTGCCAACTGTTGCTGCCTTAGCGGTACCTGGAGGTTTGGCTGGGGGAAGCCTGGCCTAGTTTTTCAGGGTAGCTGGCAATGCATTTCAATTTCCCTATTTAACATGAGCCTCCCCAGTCTTATTTTTCAAGGCATTTTCTTTGAAAGGTTGCAGAGCTCCAAGCAACCAGTTGATGCATGGGGGAAGAGAGAAGTTGGGGTGTAATACAGCGATAACTCTT
Source organism: Buceros rhinoceros silvestris (assembly GCF_000710305.1). Classification (NCBI taxonomy): domain Eukaryota; kingdom Metazoa; phylum Chordata; class Aves; order Bucerotiformes; family Bucerotidae; genus Buceros; species Buceros rhinoceros. The sequence continues at coordinate 20,243 of NW_010428621.1, forward strand.
GCAGTTAGAAGTATATTAAGAACTGCAGTTCAGCCATGGGTGGAATACATGGTGGGGTGCTGGAAAGAGAGCCACCCTTGGGTGAGGGGACCTCTGGCCCTGCAGCGGTGAGGGCAGCTCACTTGTCTGTGGCTCTTTGGTTATAGATGTACAACAGTGGAGGCAGCATCCGGCAGTCTAGTGCAGGACAGGCACAGTGTCCCTAATGAAGACAAGGCTTAATTGGATAAGATTATGGCGAGAAAAATGTTGGGGTTTAATTATTTGCATATCAAAAATCATTAAGCCATTAAGCTGGGCGTTTTGTTTGTGTTACGTAACTGGTGTGGTGTAAATGATTACTCATCCTTCTATCCTAGCTCTCCAGACTGGGAAAACAAAATATAAAAAAGCTGAGGGACCTGTTCTCTGGATTTTGATCGTGCCAGACGGGCATCCCACAGCCGGGGAACAGATACTCAGCTTAGTCAGACCGCTCTTGATCTCTGACTCGCGAGCAGTGTGCAAATGGCCCCACTTGCCATGCGCCCAGATCCCTGCAAAGCGAGGTCTTGCCAAAGCGAGCGCCACCTCCTAGCAGAAGCACACTTGCTACTCGGGCTCTTGGACAGCATGTTGTTATTCCCAGCATCGCACCCCACCAAAATGCGCAAAATGCATCTCTCAGAAGTAAAAGGACTCCCATCCTGCAAGAGCACTTAAGAGCCAGTTCATTAGCTCTTTGTTTTCACCAAAAGTTAATTAGAATTCCCAAATACTTTATTTGGTTTTTTTCTGCTGTCATCTGGAGTTGCAAGCAAATTTTCTGAGACACTCCTACAACAAACTGTCACCTGTTGGTAAGCACCCTTATGGAAGTGTCCTTTCTCTCTTTCCCACCTGTGTGTACAGATGAAGTTGATACAAAATCTTTAAGATGTTTGCAGCAGAGTCACCTCCTCCTAAAACAGGATCCAACCTGTTGTCGTCTGAGGCCGGTTCTTACTTACTATTCCTGTTTCAGAGCGCCTCAAGACACACATTGGGGATGGTGAAACGACATAAAGCAAAGCTGGAGGCTGTGCCAAATAGTTAATAACCGTGGAGGAAAACTTGGCAAGGGGGCAAAGAAAGGGAGGGATGAACTAATGGTAAAACGTGTTTGTGAGTGTTTTTAATGTGTTTATCTCACGTTAACTTTCCTAGATGTTGGCGGCTGTCTAAGGTTTGTATACCTAACAGCAAAGATATTAAATAGTGTTTAATAAAACCAGAAACAGTACGGGAGGAGGTCATTTACTGAATTTAGAAATCAATCCAGATGTTCTTTCACAGTTACACTTTACTACAAAAAAAATCTACCTTTCTGATTCGGAGTCATCCAACAAAACTAATCCTTGGCTCGGATGTTTGACTTAAGTTCTGATGTTCTCTTTTTCTTTTTAAACTAAAAAAAAAAGTTAGCTTTTAAAAAAAAAAAAGATCTGGTATTTGCAGAATCAATAGAAAAGCTGACCCAGATAAAAGTGTGCAAAAATTGGTTTCATGCCCTAGAACTTTTCCTGCATGCTTTTTGATGCAATGTATCTGATCCTTCAAAAAGGAGGTAACATACAGTGATCTCAGCAGCTTTGAAGAATTGTTCTGGGAGAATAACAAGGAGCAGTGGAGAAAGGGGTGTGCACGTGTGCTTTTTTCTTCCCTCTCATTAAATATATCGTGAGACAGAGGAAATTAGTGTCGTGTTGCTGGTTATGTGTAAGAGTAGGATAAATGTTGTATGAAATCTGATTTTGACTGATTTTTGTGGGGTGAAAGTGCATTTCTCCTGAACAGCTCATCACAATAGGATGTGAATTGAACTTCATCTTCCTTGGTTCAAACCTGCTCCTAGAGAAGTGAGTGGCAAAGGTGTATCCAAATAATATCAGGATTTGCTCACAGAAATGTAATTATGCCCTGGATCCCAGATCAGGTAGAAAGCTGTAAAAAGCATCTGCTGCTACAGATGCATTACAGTATAAGTAGAATCCAAATCTTAATTTGATTCAGATACAGTACTTAGATCTGCAGGAATCAGACATTCAGCATCTGAATCTGTATTGCTTTGGCTTCCCAACACATCCCAGGATGTTTAGAGCTGTGGACCCAGAAGCATAACAAATCAGCGTTCAGTGCAGGCATCACCCCGGTGAAGGTGATAAATTGATAGGACAGATCGTGAGACCACAATACTGGCAGGCTGTAAGGAGAAAGTTTTGTTCCATCCCTTTGTATTCTTTCCCTTAAAAAAGAAAAAAGAAAAAAAAAAAGTTAAAATCTAGCCAGATGGGAATGATGGGCCTGAACTTACTGGTTCTTAACAGAATAAGCAGACACAGTGCCTGAGCTGTGCTGACTGCCCCCAGGATAGGGAGAAAAAAAGCAGCTGTTTTGTGGGGATTTCCACAAGGCTTTCCAGTCCTTGGGACGCTGTTTTTCAGCCCTCGGTGTATGCAGACTTTCCCTTTTCAGCTGCGTTTGTGTGAGCCATCGGTGCCAGAGCGTGGTGGGGACCAAAGCGTCTGTCCGTGCTGGGGCTGTGCAGCCAGGGAGCAAGTGCAGCAGGCAGGCACGTGCCCCAGGAGATGCTCCCCTCAAACATGCACTCCGGGAGTTCACAGTGAGAGCAGCTGAAGCTCGGCACCAAGCAGGTCCATACAGCAACTTGTAGGGAATTCCGTGAAACTTTTCCTGTGGTCTGTTTGTGGCTCCTTGATTACTTGTAGCTGAAAATAGGTCACCGGGCGTGAATGTAGGGGCTGCTGACCCAAATGCATCTCACTTAACTTTCCAGATACAGACACATGGACACTCCTACTGAAAATAAGAGACTCGGTAAGACCTAACGGTGCTGGTCTTCATGAGCAAACGAAGCACAAACACGGTTATTTGAAAGGAGCAAAGTGATTTCTTGCTTTATATTTACACCCTGTGCTCAGTTTGTTTCTTGTACCACTTTTGCACTGCCGGCTGCTGTGTTTGGCAGGAATTTGCAAACACGTCGGTGCTTACAGCCAAAAGTAGGAATGGTCTAAACAGTCGGAAAAGGGAACCCCCTTCCTCTTGTATTTATTTTTAAAAAAGCAAAATGTAGTCACTGGCTGGCCTCGATCAGTCTTTTTTTTTTTTCAGTTGTTTTTTTTTTTCTCTTCAGCTTGGATGTTGAGAAAAACAAAAGAGGGAATGAATTAAGAGCAGGAGCAAAGAGTGTCTGCTGTTGGGCTGTGTCATGTGGGGAGGAAATCAGGCTGAAACTGGAGAGACTGGGTCAAACCTGACAGCAATACTGGGAGGCTTTAAATTGTGTCGCTTTGACAGTGGATCTAAGCAGTGAAAATAGCTAGTGATGTTTCTGGCTGCAGTTTAGGTTAAATATCGTTGTGCACATGTCAAGTTATGCTGACAGGATGCTGCTTGCATCGCTTGCCCTACCTGCCTGCGTGATACCTCTCACAGGCAGTCTCAAATGATGACCTCCATCCTTTCCAAACTGGCACATGCATTTAGACCGTGGGGACTGATGTGAGTTAGCATGGTTTTGTACTGTGTTCACTTCAGTCCTTTCCCCCTCTCCATTGGTCTTTTCCTCTATAGCACTGCAGTTGTATGAGCTTGGGTATTTGTAGGGGAGAAGAAGGAACGGTTGCTTCTTGGCTGTGTACAGTGTTCACCACGTCGCTTCAGCAAACTTGTGTAATGACACCTGGATGGATCTGAACACAGGAACAGCAACGCTACAGGCTTGTGGAAGAGTGGCTGGAAAGCTGCCCAGCGAAGAATGACCTGGGGGTGTTGGTCAACAGACAGCTGAATATGAGCCAGCAGTGTGCCCAGGAGGCCAAGAAGGCCAACGACATTGTGGCTCGTAGTAGAAATACTGTGGCCAGCAGGAGTAGGGAAGTGATTGTCCCCCTGTACTTGGCACTGGTGAGGCCACACCTCAGGTACTGTGTCCAGTTTTGGGCCCCTCACTAGAAGGTCATTGAGATGCTGGAGCGTGTTCAAAGAAGGGCAGTGAAACTGGTCAAGGGTCTAGGGAACAATCCCTATGAGGAGCAGCTGAGGGAACTGGGCTTGTTTAGCCTGGAGCAAAGGAGACTCACGGGAGACCTTCTGCTCTCTACAGCTGCCTGAAAGGAGGTTATAGTGAGGTGGGAGTCAATCTGTTCTCCCAAATGATAGGACAAGAGGAAAAGGCATCGAGTTGCTCCGGAGGAGGTTTAGGTTGGATATTAGGAAAAATTTCTTTACTGAAAGGGTTGTAAAGCATTGGAACAGGCTGCCCAGGGAAGTGGTGGAGTCTCCATCCGTGGAGGAATTTAAAAGGTGTGTAGATGTGGTGCTGAGGGAGATGGTTTAGTGGTGACTTGGCAGTGTTAGGTTAACAATTGAACTCAGTGGTCTTAAAGATCCTTTCCAGCCTAGATGATTCTATGATTCTATAATGCTATGACTGGAGATCTTGAGTTGTTGAAAATTAATTAACAGGTGAACAGTCCACAGCTTGGTTGTTTAAAAATAAAATAAACGCTGTTACTGTACGTGTGTTGGGCAGCAAAAGCACCCTGCAGCAGTGCACCTGTAGCAACCACTGTGTTGGAAAACAGTTACCAATCATGGTTCTGGCAGAGGAGGGTCTGACAAATGTTTTCCAACACATTTATTACCATGGGCAAGGAGGTAACTAACCAGACTGAAATGCAAAGTTTAAGAGGACATATGTGAAATAGTTTAACTCTTCTAAAAGCCAGATAAATTAATGATGAACTTTCTGTTGATCAGAGCCCTGCAGGACCTTGCTCTCTCTCTGGTTGAGTTTTCTTATGCGATCAAACATTCTTCTCCTTGCTTTAAAGCGCTTGCTGCCAATGTAAAATAGTACACAAGACTGAGATTTCTCACCCTTCAGGAAAACACTTTGATCTGTTGAAGGAAGATAGGAACAGTTAAGGAGACAGGGAAGAAAGTGATGTACCTTTCTCTGGACTGACATCTGCAGCTGGGGGACGTGTTTAAAAGTAAATAGCCACTCTGAGCAGTGTTTTCCCATTCTCTTTCATTTTGGGTCAGTGCTCTGGTTCCTGATGAACGGGAACTTAGATGTAATGACGGAAAGTGGGGTCCAGAAAAGCTGTATGACCTCTGCATAGACATGGAGGATCATCCCCCCATGGGGCCACAGAGTCAATGTTGATGTTTGTTTGCATATTTTTTAAGCAAGCGGTGAGATGAGAAGTGGTGGAGAGCTGCCATCCATCTGTGCCGTGCCAGGAAAGCTAGATCAGGACTCTTGCCAGCCCCTGCCCCACCTTGCAGCTAAGGCCAACCGCAGCTGCTGCTGGCAGGCAAACCACGTCTTCGTAATGGCTCGAAGTAAAACGTAACATTAAGAAGACATTACAAAGAGGGGTTTGCTCCTTTCCTGTAGGGTATAGAAGTTTTCTTGGGGGAAGCAAAGGCTGGAGAGCCATAGTGTGCTGCAGCCTTGGAGTGACTCCCTAGGACAGCATCTGCTAACAGGTACCTATAAATGACACGGCTTGGATTAACACCTTGTGCAAGCGGTTGTCACACTGCTGAGGTAGAGAGGATGACTCTTGGCAGGAGACTCCTACTCCCTGTTTTCCAGGTTGGTGCCGGTGGTTTTGCTGGGGAGCATGAGGGCTGCCAGCAGCAGCTGCTGCGAGGTGGAAATAGCCATCTCTGTTTCAGCTTTGTTCAAAAGGATGGAGAACGGCGGCTGAGTGCCGAGTGAGGTAGGGGTAAGATCGCTGAGGAAGAAGAGGAGTGGGCGGTATGCCCGGGCCTCTCCGAACATCACTGTCCACATGGTGTGTGTGTTCTTACGCAGAGACCTCAGAGCACTTCGGAGTTCTTTAATGGCTTTTTCACTGCATGTTTAGGTTTTTGATGGAAACTCTGGATTGTGTTTATGCATTTTTCACAGGGATGGGTTAATTTTACTAGCTCTGTAAAAAGGTGTTGAAGTGAAGGATGCTCGTGAGTACATTACTCCCTTGCACTGACGTCTGCCAGGTTTGGTGAATGTTTAAGGAGGTCGAGACTGGCAGCTGGGAGCTGTTGGGGTGCTCAGGATCTGTTGGGATAACTGAGATTTTCAGCGTGTGGAGACAGACGACTTTCAGGAATGCATGTAGCTGCTAATCATGCTGTAATAACAGTCTGCAGTCTGTGGGCTGCAAACCCCTTCACTTCCGACACAGCTGCGCATATTAAATTCAATAGAAGGCATTTCTCCTCTAGTGTTAGAAGTAATTCAGATTGCTAAGGTGGTAATTTTGATCATGGTGGTTTTTAGGGAAATCTAGGTGTAAGCTAGACTGAAAAGTTAATAAATGCCTTGTAGAATACACACACCAGTGGGTGAGCAGAGGGACATGGCAGGCAGCTGCCAGTGCCCCAGCTTGCACCCCAGCCCCACTGTATTCCTGCCTCACTGAGCCAGCAGCGAAGGAAAGCAGCATCCCGGGGCTTGTCAGTTTGATGAAGAAAGTTTGCCCTGACCTATTTATTGCCTGTGCCATCAAATTTTGGGTGTTGGGGCAGACAGGTCATGGGAATGGGTCACTGGCAGTGCCGAGGGGGAAGCGCTGAAGTCTTGTGGGGCTGCAGAGGGTTGGCATGACGTGCTCTGCAGTGATGCTTTCAGCTGACCACAGGGTTTAAACCACCAAGTTGGCATCATTCAGGAAAAGAGGTCGAGAGGAGTTTGGGTTTTATTTTTCTTAGTCTCAAGCACAGCTGCAGAAAGCAAGTACTTTCAGGGCTCCCAACTCTATTTTTCTCTGTAAAATGTTCTTTTGCAAAATTGATAATTCTGTAGGTTGAGGGAGTCTCAAAGGAACTTTTCAGTCAAGCATCTAAAACATAATGTTATTTCTCTTCTCTGCCCTAACAGCAGCATGAGATTTACATTTTAGCTCACTAGAGGTATCTCCACAATCTGTGAGAAATTTCATGGCAAACAAATCAAACTAAGCCCATTTTCGGGTGGTTAGTGCTGTAGCGTTTGGGTTGCAGAAACCATGTGCAAGGCTACTGTTTATCAAGTTACATATTTTTAAAAAGTATTTTTAAAATATTTTTGTTTATTTTGTTTTGTTTTACCATGAGATGTTACTTTTTTGGGGAAAGCATCTAGAGAGATGAAGTAACTGATGGCCAAGTCTCCTGCTCGGTGTGCAGAGAATGAGGCTGGCTGGGGTAGCTGGAGTTCCCCTCCACGTGCTGCAGGCTGGGTACACACACACATAGGCAATTCCCATCAAGCATTTCCCTGGCTCTTGTCTGTTGACCGTGCGGGTGTTTACGTGGCACAGCTCTTGTAGGTGAGGATATGCATGAATGCCCTCCTGTGGAGTGGGTGGGTCTGGTCTGAATTCTCCTGGTCCTGGAGTTGTGATGCATTTCAGGGAGGTGATACTTTCATGTCAGGGAGAGCTGCTGCCCCTGCTTTGAGCTGGCTTGGAGTAAGCATGCTCCCACAGGAGGCTGCTCAAGAGCTGCCCATGCAGGGATGCTCAGGATGAACAAACTCGAGCAAGAGTTCTCTTTTCATTAGTAATTACCTACCTGTTGCAAAAAATTTGACATTTCTGTATGAAATGTGGTTGTGACTCATTCATTTCACTACTGCCTGACTCCGGTTTTCAAAAGCAGATCTCCCCAAACTACCAAATTGTTTAAAAACTCTGAAGTATCTATGTGTATATACATATATTACCAACTTGTTTCTGAGCTATTGTGTTAAACCCAAATCATATTCTCATAGCCACAAGGGGCAGAAACTTTTTGCATACTTTCTCTCTTCAGATCGTGTGATACAACAGCAAGGGACTGGATTTAATCACCCTGGAGATTTCTTCCTGCTTTATGTTTCCAAAAGCAGGGATCCTTGCAGAAATTTCACCAGCTGGGTCTTTAGGAAAAGCACCAAAAACTGTGAGGCTCATTTATATGGTCTAAGAAGTGACAGCACCATATATATGTATTTATTTTAATTAACAGTCTAAGCAGAGGTTAGGGATCAGGGGACAGCAGGGCCGTGTGCCATGATACGCAATTTTGTTGTTCTTTGTAAGTGTTTTATTGGTAGGTTTGGTTCCTTTGACAACATGTAGTCACTTTTGCATGTTCGGCACAGCACTGAAAAGGCAGGATTTCAGATTGTGGTTTCAGTATAACTGAACTAAAACCCGTTAAATACAGAACAGCTTGGCCCTGGGCTTGCAGCCTGTGATGGGAGAATGGAGGATATGACCCAAAAGAGGGAGGAAGGGCAGCAGAAGGTGGCCTACTGAGCCCAGAAAGAGATGGAGGTGTAAATAGCACAAAATCTGCAGCTGTCCTATGTGGTTTTTTTCTCTTTTACAATTCAGTGAAACTAGTATTTTTTTGCCTTGCTCTGAGATGGAGTAAAGCGGGAAGCAGCTTCCCTTTTGTCTATGAATAAACATGCAGCTTTTTCTATTCTAAGCTCTTGAAAAATGGTTTTGGTTTTGTAACAGCTTCTGGCCTCCCAGCTCTTCCAGTAGCCATGATGCTCTTTCAAGAAATCAAGTCTTTTCTACCTTTGAAAAGAGCCAGAAAAATATCTTCCTAACCTGCTGGGAAGGAGCAAAAGTCTCCGAGTGATTTCTTTTGGGTTTGCCAGCTGACCTTCCTCTGGCCAGATAACAAGAACCTGAAGTTTCAAATTCAAATACTTCAGCTTGAGCTGAAGATACAGGCTGTGCTCTTGGTGCTGCTGAAGCAGTCAATAAGCTCTGCCTTTTTTCTTGAGCTACTAGCAGGCTGTTTTGCTGCACGTGTTTCTTTTACTCAGAGCGGTCCTGTGGCCATTTATTTTCTCTTTACCTACTCTCTGCAGTCCTGCAGGCACGATGTTTCTCAGGTGTGTATACAGCTGCTGCCAAAAGGGAAATTTTTTATATCAGTTCTGCTGTTGCAGCTGATGAAGCTAAACGTTTTGGTTTCTTTAGGCGGGGAAAAAAAGCAAAATAGAGGAAAGCCAGCTTTAGCTTTGGGACACATCATGTAAGTCCCTTTAAGGAGGAGAAGGGCAAGCTTGATGGTATTTTGTCGAAGCTCCCAGTAGCCAAACAGAGCTTCTTCTGGTACGTGTCTGCTGCAGCAGATGTTCTGTGAGCATTTCCAGTCCGAACTGCGGCAGTGGTATCTTAGGACATCAGCGTGTGAGTGCTCTCTCTGTCTGCTTTGCCTAAGAGGGGTCCCCAAGGTCTGTCATGTTACTGTAACAGGGCTGGAGGACCACGTCTTTCAAATCCTGCTACTGTCAGTAGTGGTCAGTGGAAAAGGGAATTGCGGCAATTCCTGTCAGTCGGGA
>NW_010428621.1:29726-30699 GCF_000710305.1 Buceros rhinoceros silvestris
CCAGGTGCTGGTGAAAAAACTAAATTGCCAGTCAGAGAGTGGAAGGAATGGCTGCTGTTTTCTCCTTTTTTTTTTTTTTCCCTCCAACTCACATAGCTTTTCCCTCTTTTGTAGGTATCAGAAGATCTGCTCACCTTCAGAGAGGTATAAATAAGTACTGAGATCTCCAGGATGTAAGAAATGCAGTGCTGTGAGTAGCGCTTTTTTCCCCCATTCTCCTGTAAATGAGAAACCCAAGCTTGCTCAAAAGAAGGGAAGATTTTATTTTTTTAAAAGACACTTTAAGAAATGTTTACACCAGGCAAAGCCAGTCTTTTGGAATCAGTTGTGTGCCTTTGGCACCTCTTTGCAACCCACAAAATAAAGTCAGCATTGTATTACCACATAGGCTGAATAATTATCTTGCTGCAGATATGAACCACATGAATGCATTTAACTGGGAATATGGTGAGCAGAACGGACCATTAGCACCATCTGAAGCTTGTTTGTTGTTTCCAAGCTTTACCGACCATTGAAAGACAAAATCTTGCTGGAGAATTGAGGAGAGGCATTTCTTGAGAAGGAAGCCTGAGTCTTTCCAGAGGGCACAAGAGTACAGACTGGCTGTGTGGTTGGTTGTGTGTGTGCACAACATCCCAGCCCTGTCATGAAAACAGAAAACTATCCAACATTTAGCTCTTCCCTGATATGATAAAGTAACTTTGGAGGAGCTTTTACACCACAGGAGATAACCTGCACGATTGGCTCCTTCTCTTGCTTCAAAGCAGCTTGGCCAGCAGCTTTTTTTCTTTTAGTGTGTATATATGTATATATATATTTAAAAGTATATAGAAAATAATGTGTTTTAGGAGCAGCTGCACTATGGCCTTTTCCTGTGCTTTGCTAAAGGGTCTGGTGATATCCCAGACTCGCTAAAGGTGATATCCCAGCAGCTGTGGCTGGTTTGCTCTCCCGGTGGGCCAGCTGAGGGTGC
>NW_010428621.1:30784-31697 GCF_000710305.1 Buceros rhinoceros silvestris
CTGTGGCTGTTTTGCTCTCCAGGTGGACTAGCTGAGGTTGCACTAGACAGACCTCAGCAAGCCCTAGCCAGGGCCCTTGGACACGTGCCTGCTGCAGTGGGGGCTCCTGGGAGCAGCTCCTCTGGGTTGGTGCAGTGCTGGATAACAGGGCTAAAGTTTGGATTGGGGGTTTGGATGCCATTGCTCTGCACTTCACTGCTTTCTGTAAGTATATTTTCTTAGCAGAGGGGTTGAATAAGGGTTTTTTTTGAGGTTTTTAAAATCAGCCCAACTCCTGTCCCATTTCTACCCTGTTCTGTGGTGATGGAAATCTATGGTTACTTGGAAATCAGCAGAGTTTTGTTTCCATTTTTATGTCAGTGGCTTAGAGCCTATTTTCTGATGCAGCTACACAAATCTATTTGGGCTAGAGCAGAATAAAAACCCTCATTGAAATCAGCCTAAAAAAAAGAAAGGGCTTTGTTTTATTATCAGAAGAGAAACCGAGTCCATCAGTGTTCAGCAAAGGTGTAGTAAAAATTCCTTAATAAATACCTGACAAGCATTCAGCAACTGCTAAGCAAAACAATGGAATAGGGACTCTTACTTACAGCCTTTTGTGAATGATACTGGCAATGAGTGCAGTTACTGGGAGAAAAGGGGTATGAAATTATGATGATGTTTTTCACATTGATCTTCCCTCAGTAAGGTCCCTAGTTCATATTCTCCCTTGGAATCACGAACATTTTCTCCTAATTCCTTGGTGTTTAAACTGTCACACAAGACCTGCTGATCAAGGTGTGGGGTTAATTTTGTGTCAATCAGTTACAAAGCATTGCATAGGATGGGCTCTGGCCTGTTTTTTTTTTTTTTTACAACTCTGTTTGCCCTGTGGGAAGACTAGATACTGATTTAGGTGATGAAAATTCAGCAG
>NW_010428621.1:31823-32699 GCF_000710305.1 Buceros rhinoceros silvestris
CTCTCAAAATAAATCTATATGCTAGAAATGCTCTTTGCTCATCTGAAAAGCAAGGTTTGTTTGTTTTTCTGTTAAGTAGGTAGTTTTGAAATTTGGGAGCATTTCTGAGGCCCTAATGAATGTGTCCTAATGCACCCCTGTGGTGGCTGCTTCCACAAAAGGAATAAAAAAGGGGGACCTGCCCCTGCTCTTCAAAGGTGAACTGCTAGTCCCAGGTAGATGCTGTCTGTATTGTTAAGTCAAAGTGAAGCAATGATGCAGTGGGCAGCATGCAGTCTGTGGGTGCCTCTGATATAGCTGTGTTAAGGGGGTGAGAGAGTAAACGAGCAGGCTGCTTGGAAGCTGCTCGGAAGCTGCTCAGGCAAGTCATGTATGGTCTCAGGTGACTCCAAAATTACTTCAGCAAGATGCAGTCATTGCTCAGCAGTGAAAGGAGACTGTAAATTCCTGTTTACATGTCTCCTACCACCCTGGTCGCATGACAGAAGCACGAGTGAGGAACCGGGGAGTGCGAGATGGCTGCAGTGGGACGATGCCAACCAAGAAACCTTGTCCTGTTCAGAAGCTCAGGGAGAAACCAGAGCCAAAAGAGTTCAATTCCTGTATGCGTGCACTCTGCATCCCCTTCCAGTATTGTTCTGCAAAACATTTCAGAATCAGGTGTTCGGTGAGAGATTTGATGGAGAGAGAGATAGAAGAGAGGGAAGGAGGCTTCTTTGCCATTTCCCTTTTTCAGTTTGCCCGCCAGCACTAAGAGGTGAAACTCGCCTATGGCTGCTCCCACAGGTGTGGTGTCCTGCAAGGCATGGCAGCACGGGATGCAGCAGTGGTTCAGGGTGGCTCTGGCTGGTGCCCATGCAGAGGGGGCCCAGAACA
>NW_010428621.1:32820-34954 GCF_000710305.1 Buceros rhinoceros silvestris
CAGTGCAGCACGGGATGCAGCAGTGGTTCAGGGTGGCTCTGGCTGATGCCCATGCAGAGGGGACCTAGACCAAGTGCTGATGTGCTGTGTTATGAGCAGTCAAGGATGGTGGTGTATCGGGGAGCTTCTGCCACTCCAGTGGATTTTGGGGACATTGAGTGAAAAGGAAGCAGTGGCTGTGTCACCTGTTCGGTGAATGTGTAATCCACCTCCCTTTTGTAAGGCAGCATCTCTGTTTTGCTATTCAAAAGCAATAACTACTTTTTTAATGGGCAGGATCCCCTGATGGAGCTTTGTTCTCTGGGCAGTGCAAGGCAGAGCCATCTCTTCATGGGAGACCAAGCCCTGGGAGGCTGCAGGGGAAGGGTTTTCTTCAGATTGCATGCACTTGAGAAGCATCATCTTCAGCTGTAGCATAGTGGTATGACTGCTCTCCCACCTCAGGACACTGTGTGGGAGGACAGATTGGTGGGTTGGCTGCAGATCAGGTGAGGCCTTGGGTGCCTCGGGCAGGCTGCTGTATTGACCTGCAGAGGCACGGCAGTTGCGGTGGGAGAGCACGGAGGGCAGAGGAGCCCTCATCATGTGTTGGAAAAACTTTGGGGAAAGTAGCTTAGAAAAATTAAGTGGTTTATGTCAAGGCTTCTAGATATGTAATTGTGAAGGAGACACTTGTTGCAGTGGTCTGTTCTCTACCAGATAAGAATTAGATGGGTTTGGGGGCTTCAGGAGTTTTGGGTTTTTTGCTTGGAGCTTGAGCAGTGAATTTGCAAACATTCTCTGTCAAAGCAGAGAAAGGCTTGACAGCAGCGTATCCTGTGAGTGCCAGTACTACCTATAGTAGTAGCTTTGTGAAACACAGCAGTGGTGCTGCCTCCTTGCTTTTACACAGGGTGAGAGATTGGGATCCAGCTGGGGCAGCCCTCAAACGCTAAAACCATTTGTACTTGTCACCAGAGGAACCACCTCTCTAAACAGTGCACTCCTCACAAAATCAATGCACATTTCTCCTGTGCTCGGTCAGACAGCTATCGGGAAATGTTGACCAGACTGTGTTTTATTTTTAAAAAGCAGTTGGGAGAATAGTGCTATGACTGAAAAACGTAGATGGGGAGGAGGAGCTGGCTGGAGAGCAGGAGAAACTTAGTCAGGAGAGATGAGACTTAGCCAAAAGTCTCCATTGCTCCATCTCAGACCTGGGAACCAGCCTTAGGCTTTGGATCATGCCAGTCGCTCCCAGCTGGCAAGGGATGAGGAGATCTCTTCTATGTCACTGCAAACTCGCAGTTCATCCCACAGCTGAGGGGAAGGGAGATGGCAGGTTTTCCCAAGTGCTCAGTGCTGCCTGCGCTTTGGTGAGGACATCGTTGCTGCTGCCTGGCTCTCCGAAAGCCACAGCATGGTGATCCTTTGGGACCTTACTCTGTAGAAAGGAATTGATGGTGCCTAAAGAGGCAAAACCAGGTTTTGTTCCAGTCTTCTTATTTTTGGTAGTGTTTCTTCTTTTTCTTTTCCATTAAGCATGATGTCACAAATTACATCAGTGCAGTAACTGCTTGTGGTTGTCATAGTCACAGCCTGTGACATCCAAACAAAGCAGCAGGAAACCGAAGCTGGCATACAAATGCTGTAATATTCATCACATGCCTTTCAGTTAATAACTACATGGTTAGGTGTTTATTTTCTGTTAGGAAAAAAAGAGGAGGGGAGGGTTAGAAGCACAAAATTGAATCATTGAGCCGGAGGAAGGTTGTCCCCAATTCTATCTGAACCATACTCGGGACCTCCTGGTTCTCCTTCCCCAAGCCAACGTTGCTCTGGATCTCAACCTCTTGACTCTCTCCTGCAGATGTTCCCATCGTTGCAAACTGTGCAATGATGCTGTGGCATGAGCGGGGCAATGGGAGAAGTCCCACTGCCTCTAGCACAAGCTGTGTCACCAGGGAAAAGCCTCCCAGGGGCTGGCAGCAAGTACCAGCAGCAGCCATGGGTCAGCCAGCTTTGACTGCTGTATGGCTGAGGTTGCCATCCTCGTGATGCATGGACAGAGAGCATAGAATGTGGTTTTTTTCAGCTTGGTTGATGATGAGATGTGATGGGGGGGGGGGGGGCGCGGGTTTTTTCATTCGGTTTT
>NW_010428621.1:35034-40143 GCF_000710305.1 Buceros rhinoceros silvestris
GGGGGGGCTCTGGTGTTTTTTGTTTGGTTTTAAGTGTATAAAATAAGCTATTCTGGGTGAGCAGCAGAACTGGTTTGCCTCTGCAAGGCTTAATCTCTACTCCTTCAGAGTTTTGCACAGTTGGCCTGATGGTAGGAAGGCACCTGCTGCAAGTAATAATTCAAATAATTAAAAAATAGTTACAGAAATAGATCTAGTGCAAGTGCCACATTTGCGAGACAAGTGCTGGAGGCGGGTGATCGGGCCTCACTGGGAAGGAGCTAGCAGAACTGGTTTGCCTCTGCAAGGCTTAATCTCTACTCCTTCAGAGTTTTGCACAGTTGGCCTGATGGTAGGAAGGCACCTGCTGCAAGTAATAATTCAAATAATTAAAAAATAGTTACAGAAATAGATCTAGTGCAAGTGCCACATTTGCGAGACAAGTGCTGGAGGCGGGTGATCGGGCCTCACTGGGAAGGAGCTGCCTAAGCCCTTCACTGCCACAGACGTGTGAGGAGCCACCGTCCTTCTGCCCCTTGCCAAAACTTCCCCTTGCCCAGCTGCATCATCCCCCTTCATGCCCCCATGGGGATGTACCAAGCCCAAGTCCTCCAGCATGGCTTCCCCCAAATATTTGGGCACGTGATTCCTAGGCTGAGCCTGGGTGAGTACCCAGCCCTGCCTGCCTGAGCCGGGGGCAGGCAGCGGGCATGCAGAGGGCAGAGTCCAGCAGTGAGCACTGCCTGGCTGAGGGGCAGGGTTCGGGCATTTGGTGCCGCGGCTCCCACAGGCACTTGCGGGGGGCTGCTCATTATATAATAGCTGGTGGTTGATTAATATGCTGTGAGTCAGAAGCGCCAGGGTATTTTAGCTTTCTCTAGTTGCTATGGCAACATTATTTTAACAAATAGCTTTTTAATATTTAATTAAAACTCAGTTTTTGGCAAGCTGGAGTAAGAACTATTACAATTGCTACTACAAAGGGTTAGCAGTGAAGTATTTCAGAGCAACGTTTTTTTGGTTATTTTTTCCTCCTCTCCAGAACTGTCAGTTTCCATTAAAAAAAAAAAAAAAAAAAAAAAAAAAAAAACCACCAAAAGAGGGAAGAAAAGAATCACTGATTCATTAATTGTGAATAATGTGTGCTTGTTCCCCAGACACAAAGCAAATGTACAGTTACTCTTTACAATTAAAGGTTGTCACTTCTTTAATGCATAGTGCCAAGCCAGCACCATAAGGACAGAGTGGTATGATAGCATTTATTAATTGCTGCTTTGTCACGGGTGTTCCTTCCTCTACCTTTGCCTGCTGAATGAGATCATTCCCTTTTTGTTTGCTTCATGTTCCCTCTGTGTCAGGTTGGATGGTTTTCCCTTGCCAGCTTGTAGAGGAGGCTGGTGCTGTGTCCGGATCAGGCTCTGGACTAGTTCCGAGTCTTTTTTTAGGTGAGCTCCTCTGCTCCCTGAGAGTGAACAATTTTGCAGTGGAGACAGATGAACAGAGAACTTGGTCTACAGAGAAAAATAAATATTTAACATCTCTCTTTGTAAATACCCTGTATTTATAGAACAGTTGCAGGTTCTATCATGCTTGGTAAATGGAGATGCTTTTTATGCAAGAATTCTGCCTTGAGGGACTAGGTGGATACTTAATGTCATCTGTGATATAATAATGAAATAAATGTGTTGCTCTCATGGGATTCCCTCTCAGCCCCTGTTTTCTCCGATTAACTTCTGTATCACACACTTTCTCATTCCTTAATATTGTACTGAAACTTTATTTGGAAGGTGATACCTGTATTTCATGAGGGGAGGGAAAAGTTATTGAATGTTTTGGCTTATGCAGAGGAGTCTGAGACTATATGTACCTCCATCATGTATTGCCATATTGTCTTGCCACATCCCTGATATTGATGTGTTTGGCCTCTTGCTCTCCCAGTGGCTTCGATGGTGCTGTTACCCCATCTTATAAATAGGGGAAGGTAGTTCTGAAGAGACAGACTAGGATGTGTTCCACCCGAGCTGTGAATTAAGCAGTTATTCCATAATAGCTGTCTAACCATTTCTTGTATCAGTTGAGAGAGACTGCACCACTTGCAGAGATGCTTCATCCTGCTTTAGGACAGATGTTTAAGGCAGGTTGCAGAAGTAACCTTCAGAGCGGTCCACCTCTCCCCAGTCACTCTAAGCCATAATCTAGATGGGGAAAAAATTAGGTGAAAGAAGTGCCATGCTGCACCAAAGATCTTCTATCCCTTTTCTGTAGATGGTCCATAATGTCTTCCCAGTGTGAAGAAGGTCCTCACTCGTTACACTACTCTGGTCATGCTCCTTCCAAAGCAGCACAGCTAATCTCTGCTGCTCGTTGCTCACAGGTGGGCATCCAGGATTAAACAGCTCAGAAGAAGATGCAAACCGAGTCCCCAGCCACGTAAACTAAGGTGGAAAAGATTTGCCCAAACTCTTCTAGCAAGCTCACTTCTGGAAAGTGAGGCTTAAGGCTTTCCGTCCTATTTAAGCTATTTATTTGGTGTTGTTGCAACCAAAATAATAGTAATATCGCTGCAGTAATACTGCAAACTGTATGAGTGCATTGGGCCGTTCTTTAAAGCATCTTTCCGAGTTGCATTCCATACTTCTTGGTATGCTGTTGTTTGATCTGTTTAAACCCCTCTGCTATCTGATGGCAATCTCAAGGAGTCCAAAGGCGATCTCAGGATGTGGTGAGAGTGGTGATGGGAGCAGGGTCTCTGGGTAGACAGTGACAACCACAGAGCAGCACATGCTCACAGTCACCCGTGTCAGCTCCTGGTTCCCAAGAGGTTTGGGGAGGAATCCTTTGTATTTCCTACCAACAAGGAAATGATATGTACTGCAGACATCAAATTTGACTGGGTCTCTGTGAAGCTTGCAAGGCAGCAGCTGGGACAGGCTTTGCCAGGTGGGTGACAGGAGGTCCTGACATGCTGTAGGGGCAGTGTGGAGGGACAGGCAGTGATTGTTGTGGGGGAAGCCGGCATTGCCAGTGAAGCGGTGGAGGCAAGTGCTGCTATATTAACAAACACAATCAGGCAACCTTAGAGGGGCAAGGGGATGTGAGAGGTTTGAACTGAACACCCTGACAAAGGTGGGGAGCCTGTGGAGTCATTTCCTGGAAGGAAGTGAGAAGGGTGTGGTGATGGTGACTAGCATGGGTAGCGGTCTGGGCAGTGCTGCTTTTGAATATCATGGGGTGGGGGATTAAGTAGTTGAAATGGGAACTCTAGGGAGAAGGCAAAGGAATAACGTTTCTACCTGGAATTTTCATGATGCAGCCAAATTTTGGAAAGGCTGCAGAGAAAAATGCTGCAAGATGGCAGTCTTCCTTGGGCTACGTGCTGGGGTGTAAGAGAAATGCCCCAGGTTATGGGTGAGAGAGATGTAGCCAATAGCCAAAATATGGACAGTAGGGCAGGTGGGAGAACAGGGAAGGTCACGAGCACCATTGGCCCCAAGCAGAGGTGCTATGGAGGTGAGCAGCAGCCTGTTGGGGAGGGATGGCCGTGCCAGGAGCCTGTATGGTGGAGTTATTTGGGGAATCCCTGATGCACATTGTTCCTGAGTGCTGTGATCGGTGGAAGGTCAGGGTGATCAGATCTGCCCTGTAAAATGATTCCCAAGGAGGGAAATAGGTTAGTCAGGAGCAGAGAAAAGTAGAAGACAAGAGCCTGTGTTTTTGTTTGGGTAGATGTGCACTGGAGTTGTACTGGAAAAGCTGAAATGTGATCCTGCAAGGGAAAGTAGAAGCTCCACTGCAGATACAGACTGATGTAAAAGAGTTTACCCCCAGCTGAACCTCAGCTACTCAGCCTCTCCATATGGGTGTAATGTGCTATATAGATTTTCATTTTACAGTAATTCAGGACTGGCATGTTGTCTGGAGAGGCACGACCTGTACTCAGGCAGGTCTGGCTTTCCCACCCCTGAGGATATGGGCGGATCCAAGCTTCCGAAACCTCCTGCATGGGAGCCAAGGGCACATCTCTTCTGAGCAACTGCTCAGATATTGTAGTAACAAGGACTCCCCAAAATGAAGCCCAAGGGCCTTTCTAGTTTTTTATGGATGCTTGGGATCCGTGCCAGCACCTTGTATTGCATACAAGTCAGTGATTTGTCCCAAATCCCCAAGTAACTGAGTATGAGGTCTATTCACCTCACCTAAACTCTCACTCGCTACGCTTAAAGCTAACCCAGGCTTTGCTAGCTCTCCTCTTCACTGGTCACAGTTGATTTAAAACACACTCTGCTACTTCTGTGTCTGCTTGGCAAGCAGGAACATGAATGAATGGAATAGCATCAGGTGAATTGAGAGAGATTGTAAGTGTCAGACATTGCAGTGAACTTTCCAGGAGCTTCCCGTCTCCGCCTGTCCCAGGCCTTTTCTTCATCTTCTGCTGCTGTTGGTAGTTTTTGGTAGCATTGTCTTTTCAGTGGCTGCTCCCTTGCTAGGGTGTCTGTTGGAAATCAGGAGGCTGACATCCTGAAAGCAAGAGCACTTGAACCTGTGAATCCACTTGTGTACTGGAGAACACGCTCCCATCTCCTAAGCCGGCAGTTGCAGTGGGGGGCGAGTATCACATACTTTGTGTCAGGGTTGGTTTCACACAATGTAACCATGAGGTATTTGCATGGGTAACGTGTGCTTAGTCCCAGTTTTGCTGTTGGTTGAGTTACGGTGGAGCATGACATAGGCACAGAGCACAATAGTGGTCTCTGAGTTGTTTCAGTTTTCACTCTCAACATTAGTCATGACTCGGGTATAAACAATCTGGCATGTTTCCTGTCTGCTCTTCCCCAAGCTTGGTCTTCTGCTTGCATGCCTCAGACCAGACTGTAACTGCATTTGCCACGTTCTGAAATCCAGCCAAGCTTGCTACGGGTGAATCAAACGCTGCAGCACTCGGGGCAGATGGGTTTCACGTGCTGCCGTGAGTGCGTGTAGGAAGGGTGGGAAGTGGGTACAGTACTCAAGATCTACTACAGGAGGAGACTCAAGCTCCAGTAGGATGGGGAATGATCTTGCATTTATTTTTATTATTTGTTATTAATATTGTATACAATATATTGTATATTATTTACGTATAACAAATAT
>NW_010428622.1:0-263 GCF_000710305.1 Buceros rhinoceros silvestris
TATGTAACTAGATACTATACATTGTGGTTTAAGCCCAGCAAGCAACTTGGCACCATACGGCTACTCGCTCACTCCCCCCACCCCAACTCACTCCCCCAGTGGGATAGAGAGGAGAAACGAGACAAAAGGTAAAAATCCCGTGGGCTGAAATAAGGACTGTTTATTAGAACAACACTTCAGGAAGGATGTTGAGGTGCTGGAGCGGGTTCAGAGAAGGGCAACAAAGCTGGTTAAGGGTCTGGAGAACTTGTCCTATGAGGAGC
>NW_010428622.1:385-13583 GCF_000710305.1 Buceros rhinoceros silvestris
AATTATCTGAAGGGAAGTTGTAGGGAGGTGGGGGTCAATCTCTTCTCCCATATTGAGAATGACAAGACGAGGGGGAATGGCCTCAAGTTGCGCCAGGGGAGGTTTAGGTTGGATATCAGGAAAAATTTCTTTACAGAGAGGGTTATTAAGCATTGGAACGGGTTGCCTAGGGAGGTGGTAGAGTCCCCATCCCTGGAAGTGTTTAAAAACCGTGTGGATCTGGTGCTGAGGGACATGGTGTAGTGATCCTGGCAGTGCAGGGGCAACGGTTGGACTCGATGATCTTTGAGGTCTCTTCCAACCAGATGATTCTATGAAAAGCAACAACAGTGATAACAACACTACTAATGAAATAATATATAAAATGGGTGATATACAACACAATTGCTTACCAGCTGGAACATGCTACCCACATCCCTAACACCAAGCCAACACCACCTGACCCAGCCACAGTATTAGGCACTCTTCCCTTCCCCACTATATATACACTGGGCAGGATGTGGTATTGAGTATCCCATTGGCTAGTTCGGTCTGGCTATCCTAGATGTCACCCCTGCCAGCTTCTTGTGAAAATTAATCCTATCCTAGCCAAACCCAGGACAGCACACACTACACACACGTGCGTGGCACTGAAGCCATCCACTGCTCAAAGACTAAGGATACCATGTCAGAAGTACGATAAATCTGTCTCTTTTGCTGGAACTGAACAGAGAAGTATACTCATTTCTTAGACATATTTTTGCTGCCTTCCATGTGTCAAAATAAGCATTCCTTTCCATATAGTTAGAAGTTACCTCTCAGGTGGTTCTGCTTTCTCATTCAACACATGACGCAGCTACATGAGATGCAGATGCAGCCCAGGGCATGGTGAATAACAACATTCTTCAGCGGACTAGAAAATCATACCCTCATTAAAACAACTGACAATGGAAGCCCACTGTATATCTTCGTGCTCTCTAGCCAACAACAAACAGGTTATGCTTTGACTAAGTTCTCACTGAGACTTATTATTCTCTAGAAAAATACTCTCACCAAAAGCAAAAAACCTCACAAAAAGGAAGATATAAAAAAAATGCTAAGAAATTAATCTTAAGAAAGGCAGACAAATTCATTCAGTAAGACTAGTTAGTAGGCAAAGTATTTTTAAAACTATCCCAGGCAGATAGGAAATCCTTTAGAAGTTGACACTATTTAACATTTTAAAATTAAGTTGATTATACTACTTTAAAAATCATCCCAAACATCCCATGGAAATCTTGCTCCATATAGGAAAAAAAATACTAATCTTGCAATTAGTTACTAGTAATTACATTTTATAATAGGTAGGACTAATATGTTTTGAAGGTGAGTCCCTCATTTAAAGGGTTTCTAGCATAGGAAGAGAAAAAAAAAACAGATTTAAAAAAAAAAACCAACTACCCCAAAGGTAGGGAGGTAAAAAGTCTCTGTGTTTGGGTAGGAGGTTTCCCTGGTCAGTCAAAACTCTCCCCCCACAGAGTTAGTTACAGTTCTTGGCAAAACAACTTTTAAGTCGGTCTTCATACTGGTAGTGTTTAGACTTGCAAGTATTCCAGAAAGTCACTCAGCCCACTCTTTTCCAAAGTGGATTCTTACCTGAATTATTCCTGACATATTTATCTAGTCTGTTCCAAGGTCACCAGCAACTTTTTTCCAAGAAACCTATTCCAGTGTTCTCTATTCTGTTTCATTGCAACAGACTACACAAACAGATTCTTGTTCTTCTCAGAATAAAGGGTTTCAGGAAGGCTAATCTTTCCTTGAGGGTTGTATTCTAATCCAATCATTCCTACCACCCTTCGGATTTTGAAATCCAATTACATCGTTTTGTAATTGTGGGGCTCCAATCTGGCCAAAATACTTCACGTCATTTCTAACCTATAGTTAGTACAGCAACAGGATAAACCCCACATCCTGCAAGCTATACTCCTACTTACACGAAAAAGTGACAAATCCACGTGAGAAAACGTTCATGAAATAGTGCTGACTTACTTAACAGCTATAAACTCTAGACCCTTTTCTACAGAGCAACTGTTCAGGCAGCTGCTTCCTATTCTGCATTCTGCTGGTTAATTATTATTACACATTCCAAAGTAACACAGAAATGGCAGAAATACTCAAAATTTCGTACAAAGCTAATGCACAAGAATAAAGGATTACCATACTGTGCCAAACCAAAGAGTAATGTTGTTTCCCAAACTCATTTATTATCATATATTCCACAATATGTTGTGACAGTGACATCCAAAACGTCATTCTCACCACAAGGCTGATGCTGTAGCATAAACAATATTCATAGAATCAGAGAATATTTCAAGTTTAAAGGGACCCATAAAGATCACCAAATCCAACTCCCTGCTCCTCTCAGGACTACCTAAAACTAAACCATAGGACACACGGAGTTGTCCAGACACTCGAACTCTTGACAGGCTTGCGGCCAATTCTCCAAGGAGCCTGATCCAGTGACTGACCATCCTCTCAGTGAAGAGGATTTTCCAATGTCCAGTCTGAACTTCCTCTGATGCAGCTTCATGCCATTTCCTCAGGTCCTACTGCTGGTCACCAGAGAGAAGAGATCAGCACCTTCCCGTCCATTGCTCACCCCACGACTAAACTGTAGGCTATGATGTGGTCATCCCTTAGCCTTCTCTTCTCCAAGTTGAACAAACCAAGTGACCTCAGTCGCTCCTTTTAAGTCTTGCCCCATCAAAGCCTTTCACTCAGATCTTGGTCACCCTCCCCTGGATACACTCTATTAGTTTGATGTCCTTCTTCAAACTGTCTTAAACCAAGTGCTGTCACACATTTCTAAAGTTGTTATTTACCCATAAGGTCAAGGAACAAAACACCATTGACAGAACATAACCAAACAGCATCTAATATTACTAGAATATAGGCATCAGAGGCTATATACTTCCTTTTCCCTATTTGCATGTAACTCTATTTAGATGATGCGCAAAATCAACACTACAATAAAGGATGAATGCAATAGCCAATACACCAGAAGCCCCAAAACAACCTCTACAGCAACAAATGTGCAAGATCCAAACGCACAACAGATCTCTTTCCAGCCACAGTAATAAAGCTGTCAGGAATACTGAGCCAATTTTGGATAACTAAGGCTTATTTACAGAAAAAAATAACTGACATGCAACCAGAGAGTCAGGTCTCTTCAGTGTCACAGTCTGAAAGAACCAAAAAGCAGCAAAAGCGCAATTTGCTCTCAGAGGAGGTTTATCTCCTCCAAGAGCTAAACAAAAGAAATGAAAGTGTTCGAGCTGGGAATGAATGGAGGGCTTAACACGCCACTTACGGCTCCGGGCAAAGAAGCAGCAGGTTTAGATAGGAGGGAACGAAAATTAAATTTAATTAAACAATTAAAACCACAAATGATCACTGAAATTCAGGCAGGACAGAAAGAAAAAGAGAACAGTGATCTTAAATATGTATACCTTCCTTCCACTCACTATGACCCCTCACATGTGGTCCACATTGGAGGTGGGGGGGGACACAGGACAGAAAGGCACAGTCCTTTTAACCTCTTGCATTGAAGTTCCCGGTTGATTTTTGGGACCAACTTCCTCTGCACACGTAGTTTCTCCCTCCCCCACAGGAGATGACTTGGCACAGCCGTTTCCCATTCCATGTGGGGAGGGGGTATGCAACCCTCGAGCTGATGGCTCCAGCGCTGTGCAAAACTAGTCACGTTTCTAGGGTCTCTCTCCACATTCCAGCAGGGCCTTTGTCCTTGGCATTTTGACCCTTTTCCTCCTCCCTCACCAGCAGCTACTCTCAGTGCAGGGTTTGGGGGTACTCCAGGTGCCTGCCTCCCACGGCCTCTTCTTTCCAACCCCCGCCAGTAATCAGCAAAGCAAAAATTCTACCTGCCGCTCAGAAGATCTTTACTGTCTCAGTGCAGTCAAGATACAGTTCTTGTTGCTGAGGTGACTGCTTCAGGAGTTTTCTCTTTCTGAACCGAAAATGCATGCCAGAAGAAGCAACGTAGTCATAGTTTTTGTAGCGTTATTCAAAGAGGCGTTGATTAAAATGGCTTGGCTCCAGGGGGGGGTACGAAATCGGGGCCAGAGATTCTCTTTCTGAACCGAAAATGCATGCCAGAAGAAGCAACGTAGTCATAGTTTTTGTAGCGTTATTCAAAGAGGCGTTGATTAAAATGGCTTGGCTCCAGGGGTGGGTACGAAATCGGAGCCAGAGGCTGCGTTTAGTAACATCAGTTACAGGGGCCAGTACCGCTTCCCCCATGCTACCTCCTTTCACCCCCAAAGGAGGGGGGAAAACAGCCCGTGTACACACAGACAGACACACACTTCGCCCTGGAGCTCAAATCCTAAACCACAACAATCAGCTTCACTTGCATTCAGCACAACCTTGGAACTTCTGAAATGACAAGGTATGAATGCAGGACCAAACCTATTAATACTGGAAGATGATTAGCCTTAGGTTGGAGTTTGGCACAAGTCACTAATGTTTGCACTGTGAGTGGAAGAGAAGACCCTTAAGAAGGATGGACAAGAACATTCTTTACCATCCTCTGGGGGCAAACCTATCTTCAGCATTCTCAGACTCTCACTGTTAATGGTAACTGAACTGCAAGACCATTCCCCCACAGTAAACGGGAAAACTCAGAAGTTTCTTTAAATTCAGACAGCATGAGAAACAGACTTGAAACTGCATTCTTACCCCCACAGGCCTTTAGCTGTGTGCTTTTTATAGGGTTTCTCACCTCTTCTACTGGCAACAAATAATTTGGTGGATAAGGTGCTACAGCACTATGAAAGACAGCATAAACAGTACAGACAGTGTTCTCAATTTTCTTTCTCCAAAACAGAACCATAAATATAAATCTAGTATGCGTTGCCTCAAATTAAGCATATTCAGTCAACAGCAAAGAGAATAAAGGAAATGAGATTATGATGATAGGAATTAATACATATTTAGGCAGTTGTAAGAAAATAAACTTCGATATCGTTTAACTTTTCAGTTTGCACAACTGAACTAAATAACAGTAAATTACGGTTAAAATACTTTGTCACCTGGGAAAGCTGAAAACAGAAGTTCAAAGTGTCACTGGCTGGAAATGATCAGCATTTCTGACCAATTCTTCTACTGCACTGCCTCTTCCTTTTTATTAACATGTATCATTCCAAGCAATGGTTTCAGATGATTTACCTTATGGTTCTAAAATACAAGTTTTACCTCACTGTAATAATACTAGGCATTGGATATTTCAAAGGTACTCAGTTATATCTGAGCATAGAAAAGGACTTGAAGCTGTAAAAATAGAGAATGCTTCACTATACCTAACACCTAGCATAATCACAGAAACTAGTTCATTGTACTCCTCTAGTAACTGAATACAATAAAAAGAATGTCAAATCATGTCAATTTTAGACATCATTATTAGACAAATCAGTGGAGAGAAATACAATGAAAATCAGACTGAAGCACAAGACCAACATCTAGACAGAGGCCTGGTTTCCCCCGGAAGAAAAGGCGAAAGTATTCTTAACCAGAGTTAATTAATTCAAGGTCACAGCCTCCTCAGAGCATGGCAACGTGTGACCAGCAAGAGCAGGGAAGTGACTGTCCCCCTGTACTCGGCATTGGTGAGGTCACATCTTGAGTGCTTTGTCCAGTGCTGGGCTCCTCACTTTGAGGACACTGGGGTGCTGGAGCGTGTTCAGAGAAAGGCAACAAAGCTGGTGAAGCGTTTAGAGAACTTCTCCTATGAGGAGAGGTTGAGGGAACTGGGAATGTTTAGCCTGGAGGAGGCTCAGGAGAGTCCTTATCGCTCTCTACAACTCCCTGAAAGGAGGTTGTGGGGAGGGGGGGTTGGTCTCTTCTCCCATGTAACAAGGACATGGGAAAGGCAAGGATAGGAAAGGCATGGGTAAGGACAAGAGGAAATGGCCTTAAGCTGCACCAGGGGAAATTGAGATTGGATATCAGGAAAAATTTCTTTATAGAGAGGGTTGTGAAGCACTGGAACAGGCTGCCCTGGGAGGTGATGGAGTCCCCATCTCTGGAGGGGTTTGAAAGCTGTGTAATGTGGTGCTGAGGGACATGGTTTAGGGACCCCGGCAGTCCAGAGTGAACAGCTGGAACTGATGATCTTAAAGGTCTCTTCCTAACAGATGATTCTGTGAATTCTGTAAAATTGACACCTGTTGAAGCATTTTCCCACATTACCATTTTACCTAAAGTTAACTTGTTTCTATCAACTTTTTCTTTTGAAGGACAGGAACAGTGTAATTTTTCACATTGAGAATGTTCATATGCTGCACACTAGCACTTCTTGTTTACACTCTCAATTTCCTTGCCAAATATTCTTATCGTCACAAAACTTTAAAAAAATCTCAGCTTTTTATCCCCATGTCAACACAAAAAAAGGCTCCACAAAGCAAGTTAGGAGTTCTACTATGTCTGCTCAACTTGATTGCTCCTGAGTGTTTTTGCAAGGTACAGGTGAACACCATGGTGCCCAGTGCTGAACAAACATACCCATACCTGAGCTAGCTAAAATAAACATTTTGTCACCCAACAAAACAAGTATGTGAATAAACATGAACTAGAACAGCTGACTGAAACAGAGACTGTTTTGCACTGTCACTTTGCAGAGCAGATCTTCAAACATTAACCTATTAACATTTGACAAGCTGGCCTAGGAAAAGCTTGGTAAAAAGTTACTCCAGACAAAGTAAAAATACTAACATGCAGACTGTCCTTTGGTTTGTTACTACCATATGACGACCCAAAAGCTTTTCCTGACTCGCTCTATGAAATCAAAACCAGCAACTGTAACATGACTGTCCATTCACTTGACAAAGTGCTGTGAAAAAGGAAAACAAATAAATGAAAAATACTCTTCCAAAATTTCTCGACCTTGACTTAACAAGACATACTTTAAAATTAAATTACAGTAACAGTCTGAAAGAGGCCTCAGGGAATTAACATCCAGTTCCCACTGAAAAGTAACAGAACACAGGCCCCTAAAAACTGCAACTGCTTTGAAAATACTAAGCTACAATTTTATCTAAATGACAATAAAAAACCAAAGCTGCTGACTCTCCCCACACCAAACTCTTATTTTGAGCACAGTAGTGGATGACACGTTTGCATCTAGAGGGCTGAACTGCAGTTCACATTCCCAACAGTCCCTCAAAACAGTTCTACTACACAGACAGACTTTCAAATCACATCTCCTTGTTCAGCGCTGCTGTTTCAAAACACACCCATCACCATTTAAGCTTTCCTTTGCCATTATGCTAAGCGCATTAGCCAGACTCTAGTCTTTCTACATCCACGCCCAGGGGTTTCAACAGAGGCTAACTTTGATGAGCTTCAGTTTTCTTTTATTCAACAGAATTAATGGCTACAGGTCTTCTTGACCCAAGAAGCGAGGAACCAAACACACGCGTGGCAATGCAACCATTGACAGCTGTGCTGTCCTTTCCTGATGGATCATACCTAGTAATCTTATAAGCGTGAATTAAAGTGAGTTAGTGAAAAATGGGGATTCATCATACAATTCTTGGACACTATACAGGAAGGGGGACAAGAATTTATGGTTTCGAGCAGGAAAGCACTTTTGCCTCATGGTTTGCAGCAGATAAAAGCGGAGCTAGAAAACACATCCAAAGTTAGGATTCTCTACGCTCATACGCTGTCTTTCATGACTTGGAGGTTACTATCTTCCTGTGTCCTGGCCAATGACCTATGCTATTATTCTCTCAAATCCATGTAACCAAATCAAACCAAATTCACAAAAAACTCATCTCAAGAAATAAATTCAGATTCTTGACAAGCTTACAAGGCTAGCAGCCCACAAAGGAAAACTGCAGCAGTCCTGCCTAGTGGAACAGGCTTGGGACCCGCATCCTAGCCAGTTCTATCACTTCCAGGCATCCTTTAGCAAGCAACTTCACTCCTTCATGCTTTGACTTAGGAGAAATGGTTAGCAATACATCGCTTCTCTGTAAAGCACTTTGCAATCTACCAGTGGAAAGTGCTGTACTTGCAACATAGTCTGTACTCTAGGAAGCCACTGAGACTGGAAAAGGGCATAAAATGACTATGTGTAAAATGGGCTAACTGCAGTAGAGCTCCTTTCTGAGAATCTACCCTATACTTTCTTTTTTAGCATAAGATGTTTTATCTTTCAGTTTAAGAAACTGGGAGAAGCTTAGGCAACATCCATCTATCCTTAGGAAACACTGAGGTATGAGTTATGCCAATAAAAGAATTCCTTCTCATATGACCTTCTAGGGAAGCATCTTTAAATAGCTTGACTTTAGCAAGTTTTTAATTTAAGGTGATGCCGAATATAATCATGAGTGGACTACAGACATAATGGCTAAAATTATTTTTATCCTGTCAGTGGCAGGAGACAATTAATCTCATCAACAAGAAGTCTAAACAAAAGTTTTTCTCCATGCCACCAAGCATTCCTAATTATTAAGATTTCAGCCTATCCTTATTCCCAGACAACGACCTTCCTTACATAGCCAAGGTTTAGAGTCGCTAGATTGAGATGTTGACTGGGATCTAAAATAAATGTATAGAATAACTTACCATGACACCTCAACCACAGCTGCTCATTCAGTAGTGTTTTCTCTGCTGTTAACAATTTAGAACAGTATGCAAGATGATCTTTAAAATTCTATGACGCCCCTGCCCCATGACTGATGGTGAGTGATGCTAGCAAAAAAAACCTACAGGAAATCTCAGGAGGAAGGCAGGCTCTATTTCACATGGATAAGGTTTAAAAAGGATAAAAAAAAAGAAATATCAAGATTAACCTATTACTCTGGAGGAAAGTATCTGCACACAAGACACACTGCAGTATTAATTAAATAGGGATTCTTATTTTACTATATCTGCCAGGCATTAATCAGAAAATGCTTAAGAAGCACCATGTTTAGGTAACTGATCTAACTAAGCCAACTGCCAGAAAAGTCAATCTACCTTATAAAGGTTTTTATTCTACCGAATAGTCATCTACCATTGCTCTAAAACAATTTTAACCAAGTTTCCAAAATGAGAAAATATACACTGATTATTAATGTTTCTTAAGCTATACTTCAGGGAGGACTCCATAAAGAGTCACACAGATGTGCTTCAATTCACTAAGACACCAGATGATTGAAAATCTAATGCCAAACAATTCATGTACACAAGTGCCTTAAATGCCAACAGAAAGCTAATCATAATCCTGGAGAAGAGCAACAAACTGGACTCCATGACACAGTTTCAACTTCTTTCGATTGTAATTACCATTCTGTAATCCCTAGACTACAGAAAAACTCTGAGACAGACCTAGATTAAGTTAAACGAATTTAAATTAAACTGTTTTTATGAAGCAGAACATCACATAAGGTTTTAATGTTTTATGCAAGTCAGGGAAGCTGCTTCACTACCCAATCACTCAATGTTCTCCTTAACATGGACACCTGTGTGATCTTGGTAAGCAGAACATTACAAGTTTAGGACCATAAGAACGAGGCACAAATCTGAAACCCTGGATTTACGGATTTAAAGTTTCAGCTATAAACTGTACTCAAGTTGTAATCGGAGAATATAACTTTATGAGATATCCACATGACAAAGAGCAAAGTCTCAACACAGTGTATACGTTTACACATGTAATTCAGTAGGTCATGTTTTTTTTAATCTATTAGAGTAGTAGAGACAGCACAATATTTATATGTTTGCTTAGTTTAAAAACATACAAGCTGTTAACTATGCTATTATTGAAAACCGTATTCCACAATGAAAAAAAGCAATTCCATAAAAAGGCTGAAGTTAAATAAAAATGGGAAAAACCTCCAAAGGACCAAATTTGTTTTCTGTGGAACTAAACTCAATTTCTCTAACTTTTCCAGATGAACATTACTCTGAAATCACTGATAATCACAGGACTGACAAGAACTGCAAGCTTCTGAAATCATTAGGGCAGATTTGCTATATCCACCCCTTGCTGGCCTAGGAGTTAAAAAGACACAGCAAGGCATGTTACTCAGTCCGAGTTGTGATGTATGCAGAATGCAGAACTTGGTATCTCGCAGTCTGCACACACACTGGTGGGCAGAAAGACTGAACCACTTGCAATAAACTCTAGAACATTGCAAATGCTAACACTGGGCACTACAAGAAGCACACCATGAAGTCTCAGCAAGCTTTAACTCTTTAACTGGTTCTAAAAGCTCATCACTTGAACAATTCAAGTCATTCACCAGGATATTAAAATGCAAGTTGTCCATAACATGAGCACACTTCCTCTTTGTATTTTATGCTTTACCAAAATACATTGTTAAATCAATTTTGCTAAGCAAGGAACTGCAAAGACTGTACTGCCATAAACTCAGAAATAAACCAAAGGGGAAAAAATTTAAAAAGACAAAGGGCAAACAGTTTTACTGAGCTAGTGTCAGCACTGTTAGGGTCAGCTAAAGTCAGGAGGCTTACAGGTACCCATCTTTACCCACCATGTATTCACAAAGTCTTTGCAAAGAGCAAGATCAGTATCACACCAAGTCAAGAAAGCAGCTGTTTGGTCCTTGTCCTAATACTGAGCCAAACCGTGCTCAGCACAATCAAATTGATTCCACAGAAAACAAGAGACAGATGGGAGGCACTTGCAGTCAGCTGAGCTCCTCCCAGAGTGGCTTTGTACTTGAAGGCTATTCTCCTTCCCAGCCTGAATACTATGGTGCTGAAGTCTTCCAACACAGAGGAAAATCTTCCTTTACTCAGGATGGTTGCAAACCTGATTTACATCAGGAAAGCAACACAAAATCTGTTCTGTACAGCACTAAATTTAGCCCTGATGACTCAAAATATTTACCTAAAGATCTAGATTTTTGTTCTGGCAGTATTCTGAACTGTCTGCAAACAAACAAGACAACTCGTTAAGTCATAATACTAGCAACTGAAATAGACGACTAAATGGGTTTTGCTTTGCTGTATAGGTTTAGGGCTCTTTGGGTTTTTCCCAACCTGCAAATTGGGCAGGCATTGCCGGCCTGCCTATGCCAACAGAGCAAACCACTGCTGATCCCACATGCACTTGAACAGATGTTCAACATGTTCTGGTTCTGAGATTACACTATCTTCAAGGCTGGCTGTAGAAAAAACACATCTACTGCTGACACTTATTATTAACAATAGCACATTTCTACAGTTTCAGAGAAACAGCCAATACTAGTCACGCTGTAGGGACAGCACATGGGATTTCAAGCAAATGGATGATCCACAGGGACGTCTCACTTCACAGGAATCAAGATACAAATGCAGATCAATGCAGATGTCAATAGCAGCTCCAAGAGGGACAACTGTCACAGTTTAAGACATCTGTGGACAACAAAGACACGTTAAGCAGCGGGTTCTGTTAACTACCTAAACTTGCATGGCTGCTTCATGTAAAAATTCACGTTCTCGCTAGGTTTTGTAACTATTTCAGTTTAAGACAACTGCCTATTTGAAAACCTGGCAGCCCCACTGGCACTCACACTGGAAACAATCTTATGAAAGACATACATTACAAAATTCACATCTTAAGCAAATCTATCTATAATTCCTGAAGGACCCAAACTAATGGCAGGCTGCTCTTCAGGATGAATGCGATATTAGATCCACTGTACAAACCTCTCTTTAAAAAAAAAGCCACCACAAAAACCCAAAAAACCCACAACAAAACAAAAACCCCTAACCCTGCAAAGACTTTTACAAAAACTGCATTGATGCTGCTCACAAATCTATGGAGAACAGAGACGTGAAAAGCACCCCTTTCAGACTGAGATTGCTGGGAAAGCAGTGGACAACATTAAAAAGCAAGCACAGTCATTTTACCTCTGGGAGAAATGCCTAGATTAAGCTTGCAGAGAGAGTAGCTGATAGCACACAACACTGCAGTGAAGACAAGGGAGCTGCCTCACCCCTCGGGCAGCTGGTGAGACCTCAATGAAAGTTATGTCTGGGATACTTACAAGCCAAATGCTGCCATAAAAACCCTGAATCTAAAACAGACCCAAAGGGAAAAACTCAAAAGAAATATCAGCATTTTGCCTCTTCACAGCAACTAGGTGGAGCTAGCTAGCCAAGCTCCTGGCAGTGGATTTTACACCTGGGAGCCTTTACTTCACCCTCCGTATCCTCCTCTTAGAGCCACACAGAGTCTTTCAGCTCACCTGTAAGGAATAATTTCAAGCTCTGCATTTAGAGACCAGTGGCACTCTCAAACCTGTAAACTTTTCTGGTGAGATTTGCAGCTATCAAGCGTGCCAAAAAAAAATGTGAAGTCGAACCGAGTTGCCTCATTCAGAGACATTTCAATGAGAATTTCTGAAAAATTCTACTGAAAATGAAGTATGCACTGAATGTCTTTCAGGGAACTTCACTTTCTGGAACATTTTAGCACAGCAATATCTACATCATGGTTTTATAGAGCCCGTACCTTACACTTTGATTACACCCTTTCCAAGATTCATAGCTTTCTAATCTAAATAAATGAAGCTGCAGTCAACACGTAAATGGAAAAACTCCAAGAAAAACAGAAGAGCTGCAGGAAATGGTGTGGATGATTCAGTCGGTGTCATTGCTTCTGCTGGGCCAAAGACACCTAGGGCATAGACTTTTACAAGACAGACCCGAATAAGGCAGAGTTATCCGTGCTAAATACATTATCAAAAACTAGCAGCTTAAGTACAGCAGAAGGGGTGCATTATTTGTATTGCAAATTTTACAAACACAGTCTAAAGTCTAAAATTCCCTAAAATTAAAGAGTTCTTTCCATAACCTACTAGATATTTTTTCCCAGCTTATTTTTCAGGTAAGTTATTGGCAGTACAGTGCTGCCCTACAGGTGCCTGCATGCGTTTCCTACAGCCACGCTAGCGAGTCTGACGGCCTCCTCCTTGCAGATTGAGTCATCTCCACAGGACAACTCACAGTCAGAACACAAGCTGCGTACACCTCCCGGGCTGACTCTCAGCCCTGCAACAGGGAGGAGGGGAGCTGGGGAGGTGGAGATGTGAAGCAAGAGGTTCTTCACTACCCCTGCGAGCCTCAGATGGCAGCAGTGCCCTTCGCAGCCGCGATCGGTCCTGGTACTCGCCCAACAGCGCGCTCAACAGCCCGGGCGAGCAGGAGCTGCTTCGTCACC
>NW_010428623.1:0-1260 GCF_000710305.1 Buceros rhinoceros silvestris
GGGCCCCTCTAGCGCTGTAGGTGGACTCCACAGTTAGGGGAAGGATCTGCATGGCGTGATTTCCTTCCGCCAGGAGGGATGTTCCGTGATCTGACGCGCATCCCACCAGAGACTGGAGCGATTTGTCTCTGGCCGCGATCATCACTGTTGCATCGTTTACAGCGTGACACACGTGCTGAGGTTTGTTGTGGCTCCCATATTCTGGTGTCTTCCCAACCTCTCGAGCAGCACGGGCGGTCACATCGGGTCCGGTTCTGCTTGTTTCTATTAGCTCTGGGGGAAGGTGACTCCCGTGCTGAGGTTTGTGGCGGCTCCCATCCTCTGGTGTCTTCCCAACCTCTCGAGCAGCACGGGCGGTCACATCAGGTCCGGTTCTGCTTGTTTCTATTAGCTCTGGGAGAAGAATTAGTTGATGGACAATTAGTTTCACCGACTGCCCCACATATCTCCCTAACAGCATCTGCCAACTTCTGTACCTCCGGCTGCTTTTAAAGGCTCCTGACGTAACATTTCGTTCACCTGACCCTCTTAACCAATTAAATGCGGAATTATTGTACTACATGGAATAATTCTATTTGTCCATCTCCTAAAACAAGGAAGTTTCAGCTCAAACCAGGACACCCCCCATTTTAAAAACATTATTTATTTAGAAACCTTTTATTTTTTACTACCTCCTACTATGCCATAGTTCAATTTCTCTTTCATGGAGAGGTGAGCACTATGGGGAACAACAGGTGCCTTACTTCTTCCTGGTCTGTTATCCATGGTTGGCTATTGAGATATCTAATGACGAAATTCAGGGCAAGAGGTCTTACCAGAAATTTCAGAGAGTGTGAAATCCAGCTCCCGTGAACTATTCTGACCTCCTACAAATCACAGGTTGTAGACCTTTAATCAATAATTTCCATATCAGTTCAGAAATTGTGCCTCAGTTATATGGGGGAAAAAACACATTTAAAGAATTTAGATGATTGATAGAATATTCCTCCTACCCTAGATACATTGTCCCAAATTGTAATGAATTAAATCTGTCACTGTTAGCTGACACTGTTCCAACAGAATGCAGTAAGTGAGAGACTTCACCTGCGGGGAGGAGCGGACAGGACAGGTGACCTTAAACTGACCAACAAGGTGTTCCATCCCATAGACGTCATATTCAGAGTAAAGCAGAGGGATCACAAGGGTCAAGCCCTCTCATCCTCTTCTTCAGTAGCTGACTTGGGAGGAGGACTCTGTCTGCTCTGCCTTCAATCTCAATCT
>NW_010428623.1:1606-3002 GCF_000710305.1 Buceros rhinoceros silvestris
TGGGCTGGCCCAGCCCTAACCTGTGACACTTTGCCCACTGCCAAGTTCAGCTGAACATTCAGACCTCGACTGAGGAGCTAGTCCAGTTTCTGGTAGGCACACAAAATGGGTAGCAGAGATAAACCACTGCAGTCTGTGGTTCCATACATATTTCCTGACATATTTACTTGGAGTATACTTTCTTCTGTATTTGAAACACAGAGATTTCTGTACCACCAAACAAATATTCATGTTAGAGCTGCTTGGAGTATGTTATTAATTTTTTCATGCTCCTCGTACAAGCATGGATATTCTCACAGAACAAGCGTATCTGCTCATTGTGACTTAATGGATTTAAAAAAAAAAACCTTTGCAATGAAAAATGCATGCAAGGTACAACCCTACCTGTATATAGGCAGGTGGTCTCTGGATAATTCAGAATAGGACGTTGAAGTGAAGGAAAGTAAACAGACAGGTAACTTTTACAGTTATTCTCCATTCCAGAGACTGCTTTGGAGTGCCATGATTGCCTTACAATTCCAAAGCAAACTGATGATCAAGAGGTGTAGGAACGCCTTACCATGTAAGTTAAATATGCTACAGGACGTTAGAGGAAACATATGAAAAGCAAAGCAGGTACTGGTTTTAGACTGAGATTTCCAAGTATTAAGATTCTTCCTCAAGTGGAGTTTTAATGAAACTCCAATTACTAAAACAAGTTATTACATATCCTGTAATACAAAATTCAGGCACCAATAAATAAGTTTTTGAAACAGAAGTTTTCTAGAACATTCCCTAGAGTGATAATCTCTGACACTGAATAACCTACCAAATTCTAGGGTAGCTATAAAACTTGACACAATTCAATAAAATTTAGGTTTTTATTTGGAAAACAGATGGACTCTAGAATCATAGAATCATTTAGGCCGGAAACAACCTTTAAGATCTAGTCCGAAACCTAACACTGCCAAGCCCACATTGAACCACATCTCTAAGCGCCACATCTACATGTCTTTTAAAAACCTCCAGGGATGGTGTCTTCCCTGGGCATACTCAGCCGGTTGTGGTTGACCAACACGCCCAGGTCCTTTTCTGCTGGGCAGATTTCCAGCCACACTTCCCCAAGCCTGTACCATGGCATGGGGTTGTTGTGACCCAAGCGCAGGTCTACTTCACTTCCTCTGCATTTGAGGCTGTCTCACATTTCTAATACACAAAAAAATTAAAGTCTGACCTTAGTTATACACTCCAGATACTTAAATACTTAAAGAAATTGAGTTACTTCAGAGTTTATGGGTATAGGCTCCTTAAACATGACTGTGCTTCACAAGGAATCAAACTATCAATACAAAATATTAAGAAAGAAAAAGAACAAATATTACGTGAAGTCATATATTCCAATAGTACCTTGACTGTA
>NW_010428623.1:3115-18021 GCF_000710305.1 Buceros rhinoceros silvestris
TCTTACTAGGTTTTTGTGATTTGAAAACAAAAAAATTATAACCAGCTTTCACGGCCCTTCATAGCAAAATATTTCCCTTGGCTCATATAATTTTTTTGGTAGTAGAAATTTTCCACTTTTTGTTGATCTAGGGATGCTGCAGTAATACAGTTATTTGAAAAGGAAAATTGGATGGCTTTGTGTTGTATACAATATTTGGCAACCTGAGGTTTTTTAACTGATTCATTCCTGGGAAGAGTAGCTAAAGGAACTCTGCTTATCTACTTTGAGTTTAGACATCTTTTGGAATGAAAGAGTTAACATACCAGTGCAAGTACATACATATACAAACACACATGTATATGTCCAGCTGGTACTAGCTACTAGACAGACATACATTCTGAAATCCAAATTTTTCAAAACAGCTTCTCATGTTTTGTAAGTAAAAATACTGTAATACCCTACACACCTTACAGGTATGTAATTTAAGATATCTAAAGCTACCATTTAGGCCTATAATTTGTCATGAAATAAAATTTATGGATTAACCTTAACACCTTAGAAAAGTTATCTATAAACATAGAACATGCCAAATCTATTATTGTTGCCAAATGTAGAAATGCACAGGTAGCTGGCTTTCACAATTAGAGTTCTATTCCTCTGCCTGGAAGCACAAAGTTGTTTTTTTTAATGCATATCCTCCTGACTAATAGATACTACATAAATAGCTTAGAAATGGCATAATTCTGAAGACTGAGGCTTTTCTGAAAAGAAGGTGCCTTCACTACTGAGTGGGGTGTGTGTGTGTGTGTGTGTGTGTGTTTGAGTGTGTGTGTCTGTGCAGATACATACACACATGCATGCACTGCAGCAGATATACTACAGAACCCACACTTTGCTACAGTTGTTCCAACATCTTCTGTGGAGACAGGAGTTCAAGCAGGGTTCTAGTCAACTGTCAACTTAGACTTTCAGATGAAATTACTAAAAAAGGGTCCTGGTTCAGAATGCCATGCTCCACTACTGTCTTTAAAAACATGCAACCTTAAGAAACTCACTTGGAGATGCCACTGTTAACTCTCTTACCAGGTCCACAGTTCTTGTTGACTGTATATCATATTAATTATAAGTAATTTTATACAATTGCAGTGTTGTGTAAGCAATGGACTATCAGAAGCTTGATACATTCAGAGTTACACTGCAGCCACAGAATATAACTATTAGATCTATTACAAAGGGATAGTTAAGAAAAAAAAAAATAAGGGCATTCTCCCTAAAGGTACGTTTGGGTTTTTTTTTTTCTTTTATTTCTCAATTGTATTTAGAAGGACATCTCAAGACTGGTCCAAAGACAACATAATTATTTACGGGGTTTTTTTTGCTTACTGCCAGAGTTGTAAGCTAAATTATGTAAACTGGATTTCAGCACGCATTTTATTCTTTACGCTGCATATAAACATTTGTCATAATTTAAGTGTTGCTTACCAATAGACTTATCATCAGTTTCCTAAGCAGTTATCTAAGCTCTTGGGATGCCGTTTTGCCAGCTCGCTGGAGCTCTTCCCTTAAAACTGCCTTGTTCCATGATGTTTACCAAAACTTGACAGTGCTTTAGTTACTGCTACACTGAAATCACTATCTATCATACTAGACAATATTGTCTTGGTTTTTTTAGTGCTAAACTCTCTACCTCTGTCCAACTTATTTTATACTCAGATTATAGGACTCATCAGTGAAGAACCTTTTTTCTTTTTATTTGTATAGACCATAAATTCCTTGTTTCTGACCATGGCCCCTATTTATGTCAGTAAAATAAGTACAGTAGATAAAGTCCGAAGGAACTGAGTTTGCTGACTGAAGGTTTAAGGGGATCAGGCCTACATTTCTGCAGTAGAAGTGTCTGTATATCACCCCAAAGATGAAATTATGAATACTTCTGCTTTGCTTGAAATAAACACACATTCTGGACGAGATTTTTCATCAACATTCCACAAGTCAGTGTTGTTTGTTAGTGTTATTACACACATGCAGCCATTTGTTATAGAATAAACAAAATGAAAAATCTTTCATGTTTCACTGGGTCAAAAAAGCGCTGGCAAAGAGGTGCTGTAATTCATTACTATGTTACTGGAAATCTAGCTTTCGTAAACATGTAGCTTTCTTTCTGGATATGTAATCAAATCACATTGAATTTGATGTCAGAGAGCTTATCTAATTAGTTTTCATTGACTTGAATATATGTTCATGTTTCTTAGCTCTTGTTGTAAGTTTCACAACAGTGTTTTTCATTAAAGCTTGGCAAAAAAATTAACCATATCTTAACTTGACTCTTCTGCACAGTTCTGGTTGCTGGGATATTCTGCTAAAACATCTTGGTATTTCAGAACAGTTTTGTGAATGATAAGCCCTAATCCACTATTTTTATGCAGCTGGACACAGGATTGAAAAAAATCAAGTTACAAAGGCTTGCAGAATTAACACAACAGTCCTAATTTTGTGCATTCAAGTCCTCTATGGGTTCACTCAATGAAATATTGGTGAAAGTTGATGAAACATACTCTATCTTAAGTAAGGATAAGAAAAGAATAAGCATATGGACTGAAAAACTTCCATGACCTCCTGCCTCTTGTTTCTGACTTGTAACTTCCTCCTCCGGCATAGTAATGTAAGCCATCAGCTGGGTTATGTGGTGATCTGTATTAGAATATTGATGCAGTTCTTCGCACGATCATACAACCAACCAGCCCAATTAAGAGAGGAATATGGGTGAGAATGGGTGTCCACGGTGAGGCCTACTTTAGCCAGGAGAGTTAATAAGAAATGTTTATGTAAACCACATCCTAAGTTAAAACGACCTATCTTAAAGTAATTTGAGCAGTCTGTAAAAGGGACCTGCAATTGTTCAATTAAAACTTAACTATGTTTCAATTAGAAGTGTATTTAGTTAAAAACAATTTTTAGTGCAAACAAGGCTTACAAATAAAATGTAAGGAAAGAATGACTTGGATAAAATCACAGTCAGGGAACAGTGCTTAAAAGAGAACTGCAACACTGTTTCTAAACAGTGTTTCTAAAATGAAAAAAACCCGGTGTATCACAGGTTTCCTGATCATATGGGAACTGTAACACTACACGCTACACTGTAACACACTACAGTGAGCCTGATGTTTGAATGTATGTCAGCAGAAAACACAGTTAAATAAATCCAGTAAAATCGTAAATTCTTTTATAGTATTGATTCTACAGATCATATGACTTCTTGAGCCCAAAGAGAATCTCATAAAATCATCCTTTTTCAAACAAAACAGGTAACCAAGTAAAAGAGAGTTGGCCAGTTTTCAAGGGGACTGTTGACTTTGCATGTCTCCATTTACATGTGTCTACTTGAGATGTTAGGGTTTTTTTTTTAGAACTGTTGAACATCCATAATTGAGTGTTGAAGTCATTGTAGTTCTTGGTGTTCACTTTAGCTACAAAATCAACCCCTAAAGTAATACCCCCTAGTCACCAAAAATCAGTGTCACTTTCACAGAAATAATAATTTCATGACTATATCCTCACTTATATCTCTTTGACAACTGTCAAAATATGTATGTTTTAAATTACTATGCTCAAGGCTTTAAGTATAAAAGCTTTCTTCTGGCAGGCATTATATATATGTTATTAACATCTGACTCACATATTGTTAATAGTGTTCAATTTGTCATTATCTTGTTCAGTAGTTCTTTCTATATGTATACCATAATAACAAAGGCATATAAAAATATTTTCTCACTTCAACTCATTATCCATGGATAATTTTTTTGCTCTGGAGTGGCCTAGTGTGGTGTTCTGGAAGTTGTTTGAGACATACGCAATATATGTAGGATGTTACTGCATCAATATATTCTAGTACCATCGTTTTGGTGAGGCCTTCAATACAATATCAGTTCTGATTTATACCTAACACCTTTATTCTGTGGCCTCAGAAATTTCTTCCTCAACACTTCCCCCGTCTCTTGACATCTAATTTCACAGATCTGGCTGGCTTTCTGTTATTTGCTTTGGACAGTCTCTTTCCACTTCAGGCTAAATAGGGAATAAAGTATTTCTCCTTAAATGCTTATCCTTTCTCTTTTCCTGTTGATACTGTTACTTTTGCAAGCTTGCACATTTGGTAGCATTTTAGAAGTTTCTATTTACTTTCAAGCCATTTCAAAATATAACAATATTTTTGTTCTTATTTTAGAGCATTTAGAAAATCAGAACTTTTCTCGCA
Source organism: Buceros rhinoceros silvestris (assembly GCF_000710305.1). Lineage (NCBI taxonomy): Eukaryota > Metazoa > Chordata > Aves > Bucerotiformes > Bucerotidae > Buceros > Buceros rhinoceros. The sequence goes on from NW_010428623.1 coordinate 7,353, forward strand.
TTCAAATACAAAGCAACAGCAAAGAGTTGTATTTTCAAAAACTCAAAACACCAAGGTTTGATTAGTATTCCAAAAGAAGTCTTTTAAAAAGGGAAATCTGACGACCACGTACTTTTGTGCACTACAGCACAGTGCAGAGATCTTCAGTATACTGATGGCAGAATATGCAGATTCCCTTTTAGCTCTGTAGGGAGTCCTGCGAATTTCATATGCAGTACTCCATGGTTCAATTTCTTGCTGGAATGCATTCTTCACAAGTAGGGATAATCCTTCATTTGATGTTTACTCACTTGGATACATTCTGTATTCCATGCTGGCCATATCAGGCCTTGCAATGCTTATTTATTCTTGCCAGAATGCACTCCTGCATTAGCTGATTGTATTACACTTATATGGTTGAAAAGGCACTTTTATTCTATGACCTTCTTTTTATTAGCTTAAAATAACTTTTCAGACCACTTACCTCTAGGCCAATACTTCTCATGCTTGTTCTGAGACTAACAGTCATATTTTTACCATTTTTAGTTTGAAGAGAATACATTCAGTAATTTTCAAGGATCAAGCTTTCAAATAGATACAGATATAGTTGTTTTTATGAAATATTTACCAATTACCAAATAGTTCCTTATTTCCATTTAATGTTATTTTTCTCCCTCCTAGTTATAAATAACTAATATATTATCTCCTCCAACACCACTTTCAAAAAATTTTTTGTTTGAAATTGCTCCTGAAGTTCGTCACCTTTCTGGTTCTGTTATTGTTATAAGGTATTTAGAGCATCTTTTGACTTGATTCACCATCTGAATTTATTAAATAAAACTAATAATAACCTCAGTATCTTTAGTATATGAATTATGCTTAAGTTAATATATGTGCTATATGCATTTATTGATCTATTAGCTGCATTACATAACTGCAATTTACATAATCATAAATATATTATAATATCTCAATTAAAATGTATCTTAATTACATAAAGTAGACATTAACATTGTAATTTTATATCTATAAAAGCTATATAACTAGCTAAGATTTCAAAAGAATATGCTGTTCCCTAGGTAAATACACAAAGTGTAGCATATTATATAACATGGCATTATATGATATCATATAACATATCATATAATGATAAATCACATAACATATAATATCAATATAACGTTTAACAATAATGCAATTTAAGGAAACAGAGTACAGAGCCTGAAAGACAGCAGATGAAGATAGAAGAAATGGAAAAATTAATTTTATGCAAACCTTATGCTGTACCACCTGCCAGTTTGTGTCACGTACTCTTCAGCCATCACTGAATCTCCTGAGAACAATGGAAGATTCAAAATAAATCCAAATCAGAATAAGCCATAGTTTTTACATTAAAAATTAATTAGACTTCCTTAATGATTATATTTTGGGTTATTCACTATTACTGAACCGACAAATGTAGTATTGGTCAAGAAACTTCTAAAAGCACTTCCAACACTTTCTTAGCAGACACTGAATCAGAATTTTCAATTGCTACAGTATCATATAAAAAGTCTATTTAAAATGTATTTTAGTCCAATGCCTGACACAGCAATTTCTCATCTCTCAGCTTCCTATTCTTCACAGTGCAGAACGAATTCAAATACACGAAGAGCCACATCAGCATTCTGTTGAGTCCTGCATGTTTCAGCAAATAAAACAAGGTGACTTGACAATCCCAGATAGATAGCTTAATCTTTTTGGATAAATAAAAAGCCCGTAAATTAAAGCATTTCCTTTAATTTTACACAATACTGTGGAATTTATTTTAATAAAATGAACTCCAGTATCTAATTGATTGGTTTCCAACAGTAGTTTAGAGAGAGATTTTTAAATGCCTATTAGGAACACATCTAATTGATTTTCAGAAAGAATTGAGGACTAGATCCTGCATTCACTGCAGTCGGCAGTGAAATTTCCATCAATTTAAATAAGAACAGGTTAATACCTGCAGAGACTAGCTGCTATTTATGCCTTTCACATTATTCCTTCCATAGCTAGTTATCTTTCCTTTTTTTTTTTGCACAAATCATCTACACACTTGATGTGAAGTGAAAATGCTAAGAGCACTTATTCACGTCAAAACAAAAGAGGAAAAAAATACTAAATTACTACATACACTTAGTAAAATTTACCTTGTAGTATAAAAAAAAAGTCACATATTCAAAGAAAGGTAATGAAAGTTTTAACACTAAAGATGAGAGAGAAAACACTGAATTGCCAATCAGTTTTATGGTGTCTCTCTTCAGTCAAGTCAATAGGATTATTTATGAGTAAAACAACCAAAATGTTGAATGCATAGTTTAATTTCTAGGCATTTAGAAGTAAATCGGTTTACTCAAACAAGTTCAAGTAATTATACACAGAGCTATTGTTTTACTGCTGCAAAAGTAAGGACAATGTTATCAAATATTCAGTTCTATCAAATTATCAAATAAGTTATCAGTAAATGAAATACTGTGATCTTACTATGTTCTATTTAGTAAAGAAATGCCACTAAATATTTAAAATGTATTGCTATCTAGAGAATACCTGGCTTTTAAGAGAACTGTCACACTGAAATATGTAAAGATCAAAAAGTCCAAATTTATCTAGATGAACCAATAAGATAATTAGGTGTAAAAAATTCACAGTCTTACGTTCAACACAGTAAAGGATCAATTTCAACTGAAGGTAAGTGGAGTGTACACTGTATCATCTGATCCAAAGTAGTGACCTTCTTGATTCAAATGTAAAATGCCTATTCCTATTGCAGATGGAATTTACCAGGACAGAATGTTCAATAGAAAGATGCCATTTCCAGTGGGGCAGAAAGGTATTTGTCAGTGTTTCATTACCGCTTTGATACAAACATCTTGGATTTCAATTAGCTTTGAGACAGAAGGCAATAATCCAGCATTGAGACTACAGACACATCTTTGTTTCTTACACCATTATATGTGCATTTTTGTTTCATTTGCAATAAGATACTGTAAAAATAAAATAAATAGAAGGAAATAACATTCCAATCATTTTAATGCCAGAGATATCACTTAGAGATGTCTGTCTGATAACTTTGCACTAGGAGGTAAGGGTGACATCATTTACATTTTTTTCCAGCATAAATGAAAAGTGCTGAATTCCTTGAACCGTAAGTGTCCTATCAGTTCTCCCACCCTCACTGTCCTACCTCCTATTATTAACATACCATATCCACTCTGATGCTTTTGATCCTTTTCTATGGAAAGTAATTTGCCTTTTCAATGGAAATAAATAGAAAATTTTCTTTAGTACATTTCAGGAGTTCAAACAACAGTCCACAGAAATTTCCACCCTAGAGAGGTCATATTTTAACTTTACAAATTTAGCATTTGCAGTAATTTAAAGTGTATACCTCTAAATATTTTTTTGATATTTAAGAAAACTAGTGTGTTCTTCTGAGTTGATCATGGAACTAGGAGTTGGAAGGGCAATTTTTAACTGTCACTTGAATATCTGTGACTGATTTTAACTCCTGTAAAACTCTGGAAAATATTTCTCACCCTTACTTTGTATCTATGTCATGACGGTAACTCTGTCAGCTTATGAAATGTCGCAGGACAAAAAGCTCAGACATCATGCAGGTATGATTCAGTTGTTGACTTCTTTGTTATGTTTGGTTATGATCTAGACCATGTAGATATGATTTTAACAACACTGAAAATTATATATGGTGCCTTCCATTCAAAAAGCTTCCTCTCAAATATCAACTCACAAAACTTACAAAACTTTAGCTGTAAGAAATATTGTTATTGAAATAAATATGGTTAATTTGACACATTAAGAAATTCAGACTAATAGAAAATAAAGATACATTTGTAACCTATGAATCAGTGGCAAAAACTGCTGGTGGCAAAACACCACTTTTCTGCCTTTGATATCAAGGTGAAAAAGACATGACTTACGTCACTTGCCCCCACAATTTCAGAGCAAGGAAGGACAAGAGCTGGGAAAATGACCTTTTTAAGATTAATTGTTCTATGTGCTAGCCACAAGCTTCTTTCTCTTAGAGAAAGAAATTATACAAAATGCTTGATTTATCAATAAACATAAAAATTATAAACATAAAAATATAAAATTAAATGGATCTGTATTTTTTACTTCATCGTGAACTCTAAATTGCTATTGTAAATATATCTCAACAGCTGGTCAGTAACTATCTGTGGACATATACAAGGAAATAAGCAAGCACCTGTAATGGCTTTTTTTCCCTCACTCCTGAATTGCAGCCACCTTTAGGGTAATGAATAGGAAGAAAAGATATAGCAATTTATAACTATAGTAAAATGAAAAATAAGTTTCCTGATTAGTGAGAGTATTGCTTAAATACCAGATACTTCCACTGACTTCAAGAACAGCTGTAATAGATTTTGCTCCTGCACGCATATCTGTAAATATGTGTTGGATCTTGCTAGCATTACTAGCATACACAATACTAGCAAAAATAATGTTGATTAGTTTTTGTCATATCACTATAGAAAATTAGATTTAACAGGTTAGACCCTACTTAGCATATGTAATGCAGAACAAAAGCATGTAGATTTTTTCAAGAATATCTGAACATATTTTGTTTCTTGCAAAATAAATGTAAGCCCTCAGCTATAAATATATTTTAAATATTTTATTACAAGTAAATTAAATTTAAATGTTATTAAAATATTTTCCTGCAAGCAGAATGTAATTGAATAATAGAATTTTTTCAAATTGTTTATTTTGTTCTTTGCAGAGAAGCAGAGTTAGACTGTAAACTACTGAAACTGAATAAGATTCCAGGTTGCTGTTTCACAAGAAGGTGTTGCACGAGAAGAATTATATCAGAGGTTTTTTTCTTCCTGTGCTCCCAGCACCACAGGAACACAGACTTGAAAAGGACATCCAGAGATCTCCAGTCCAACCTGCATCAGCAGAATCAGAGTACTTTTACATATAATAGCTGCTTAATCTCCTGTAAAAAATATCTAGATAGAAGTGATTCCAGTAGCAAATGTAAGAAAACAAAACCCACAAACAGCTTTCTCTTGAGACAAACATGAGCCTCTTATAAAACTATTTTCTGACAGAAATGACAGATTTTACTCCATAGAAAAGTAAACACTGGCAGGTGTCGAGACCTGTGGTGATGACACCTATGGTTAAAAGCATTTATTTGATAAAAATTTGTCAGTGGTAGAGTATCCACTTAGACACCTAGATACCAGCAAAATAGACCTTATTTGCAGGAAATGGTATACTTCTCTCAGCCTTTAAAAAAATGCAAGCAGCAGCTGTTTAAATTTCTAACATTATATAGTGCGTATATTTCATTGTCTTATGGTTTTCTTAAAATCATGTGTCATGGGAAAGATGGAGACTTAAGTCGATACAAGTTGACACATATACATTTCATTTACAAGACTTACAGAAGGCCTATTGCAGGTATTTTTGCCTCTTTTTGCTGTCTTAATACAGAGGCCCTAATGTCATGAAAGGCATTGAATGATGTACCATTCAAACATAAGCAGATTACTTTTCATCAAAATGCTTGTTTCTTTTTTTCAAAAAAACCCTATTTCCACAGATCAGACTATTTCACAAGAAAACATAATCCAAAATGCTTGTCAAATAGATTAAATAACAGGATACTAATGTGGCCAAATTTTGTTCAAGCAAAGTAGAAAGATCTAATTTATGCTGATTTCAAAAAAACCCAACAAACAGGTTAAGACAATCTGACATGTTTGTCTACCTACAAATAAAACGAAGGATATCCTGTTTATTTGGAATATACAAAATTAAATTAAATGAGCCCTAAACTAGCAAGTTTAGCTATCCAAATCTTGTTTACTAACATTATATGTGGTTTGAATTTAAAATACTTTTCTATGATTTTTTTCATAGGAATGTACATAAAATTTCAGATTCTCAGTGACTGATTTTAATATTTTTGAAATGCAATAAAAATCTGAGTCAAATTCAAATACAGCTTAGCAGCGGCAGTCATCATTGACAGCCAACCAGATTTTCAAAACAGAAGTTTTCTTGCCTAAAAACTTTTACACGATCCACAGGAAATCCCCTTGCAAACATCCCAAATGATATGAAGCTTACACACCACTGTTAGTACATTACATTACCTCTGTGAACGTGGGGGATGAAGGTCTATCATGCTCTGGTGAATATTCAGCCTGAGCAGGGCTACTTCCAGTATGGACCAAGTCTCTATAGATTTGTTTGGGACATGGAACACATCCTTGTTATCTTGTCCCTTCTCTCCGCCTTTGCTCTGTGATATGTTCCAGCAGGGTGCTTACTATAAACCAGATGGTTGCAGTAATTGTTACAGGAGATTTACTTCGCCATCTCCTTTCTGCTCAGGTATTTTATAAACACGGCCTAGGAGCTTGGCTTCCGCTAGTAATAAATACATTTCTAACTATCTCCTGCCTTGCAACTTACGTTAAAAGTAAAGATTTATTTAAGTTAAAACGTAGGAGATATTCTGAGAAAATGTTTATATTAAAAATTGCTGTTCATGTGTTTGCTCTATAGTTTTAATTCCACAAATTTTTTCAGACTTTCTTCCAACATAGTAGCAAGTTTCTTATTAAAGACCAAAAAAAAGGAACAAACTCTTATCTTTCCTTGCATTGCTGTTAGCAGTAAAATGACTCTTTAGTACCAGTCTTTATTGAATAAAACTGACTGATACTATGAGTCAGTGACTCAAGTAATTTTCAAAAGAATGAAAACATGAGAAGTTAACTGTTGTGGTTAAGAGATATAGAAGAATAAATACTACTTTGTGATAAGAATAGGAGACTGGAATCTAGGAGTCCTAAATTCTAATCCTTGTAGTCTTTTCACTTAGTCTTTTTAACTCTCTTATTTCATTTGTAAATAATTATGAAGCACTTGATATGGGTAATTATTTGACATTTCTAGAATGGAGGAAAAGTGCATTCATTTTTAGTAAAACTTAGTATTTTCATGTTCATATTAATTCTAGTCTAAAATTTACTTTAGGATTATATAAGATAGCCCTTTTACTTACATATAGAAAAATTACTGAATTCTTAATGAAAAGTTTGAATAAGGCAAACACATTCTCTCTCCTTATTTATCCTATTAAATTTACTTTAGGATTATATAAGATAGCCCTTTTACTTACATATATTTACTTACATATAGAAAAATTACTGAATTCTTAATGAAAAGTTTGAAAAACATGAACACATTCTCTCTCCTTATTTATCCTATTATCTTTTTGGCTAACAATGCTAACATAATACAATCAAGAGGAACTGTTACCATCTTAACCAATATTCAACATAGTCTCCTTTTGATAAATACACGGGACTTCCATAAAAGTTAATGGAGATAGGTGCACAAACTGAGGGTAGACTATAGCCTGTCATACAACATAACTGAAAATAGTTCCTTTTGGCTGATCTCTTGGCAGTTTTCATACTCTCTCTTAAAACCATTAGAACTAATGCAGGTTTTGGTACATCACAGCATCCCTTAAGAAGCTCTCATTACCTCCTCTCTTCTTAACCACATAATAGAAAAAAAAATGAGAGTACCAAACACACACCACACTGAAGCAGCAGAACTTGCCTTGGAATTTTTCAACTGGTAAACCTATTTTCTATAATACTTAGTAGTAAATTGCTCTAAAGTGCTGGACCATTTACTAGTGTATGTGTTTTGTGCCAAAGGTTACCAGATTGCAAAAGTGTTCGCATCTCAGGAAGGACCCATCATTCACCATCACCTTATTTTGACACAACAGAAAAAAAAAGTTCATCTAGCAAGAACAGGACAGGAGGGAGAAGGACAGAGAGAAACCTGTATTAGCAATGCAGCAAATTTTCTAAGGAAAAAGATAAGTTACACCTCTGTATTATGCGATGAGATATTCCTGATTATTTTAATTCCACTAAGTCTGTAAGATGGACTTTTCATTTTCCTGAAATTTGAGAGAAAAAGAAAATTAAAATCAAGCCTTAAAGGAGAAAGGTAGGTCAGCTGCCTCTCCCCAGTCTCTCAAACTGCTAGAGAGGACAGTGCAGCAGTGGCAGTTACTTGAGGAGGGAACTACCTTCTCCAGCACAGAATCTTGGGCTCATGCTCCAGAGCAAATCACTCACATGCTCCAGAGCCGCTGTTCTTCAGCAGCACAATGAGGTGACAAAGCAAGGTGAGGGCCCATTTGCCTTTGCTATATACCCTTCTTCTCATTCAGACAGCTCAGTTTAGTGTTCTCCAAAAGACAAAAGATATCTTCTTGTGTTTAGTCTGGATTCTGGATCATCTGCTGCAGAGACCTGATTTATCTTTATCATTCCTTTACATGTCTCAAAATAATTTCTCAGTCATACACTAATTCAGTTTCATGCGCACAATCACTGGTAAAGCTGGTGTTCACATCTTAACCAAGCCATGTTCATCCTAAACCAAATGCAAGGAACGAGTGCATAAAATCTACAAGCTGTTTTCCTGGTGCTAGATATGGAAATGTTTCACCCCACAGCATAAATTCTCCACATTCTTAGAGACCATTAGACAACTGGGGTTCACTATACTGAAAGACACTGTCAACAGGAAGACAAGGTTAGAAGAAAACATTCACTTGTTTACATCTACAAATCTCTCCTCCCACCACATATCTCATGAACCTTGCCTTTGATGAAAAATGTATCAGATTATTTAAACTATTACTTGTGAGATCAACAAGTGTGAAAAAAATCACAAATGTATTTCTGTAGTTAGCATTTGTGTTTGTGTCACCATTAAACTGACCCAGACAGGACTGTTTGAAAACTATAGCCATCACTTACAAAGAAAAAGGGCATGTCAGTGCTGCCAAAACTAGCTATTGTAGTTTTCTGTGTTAAAAAATGAAGGACTAATGCAAAAATAATAACATGACCTTCAAGAGACACATGTAGGTTAAGGACCAAGAAAGACACTTCAGTGTTGAACATCAATTATCAAAAATCAAGTGGCTAAATACATTACAAATGTGAAATTGTATGACTCCTACATTCACATTTTTAAGCATAAATTTGAAAAATATTACAGGAAAGCTTCAAATACAAAATTAATATTTTATGTCTGGACAAGAAGCATATGTAAAATACAGAAATAAAATCAGGTTATCAGGTGCAAACTTTATGGAAAGTGGTATTAGAAAATTGTAGCAAATAAATTCAGAGACGACAGCTGCTTGTGGAAGTTCATTACTATCATCTTCGCATTTCCATCTCTGAAGAAAAATGCACCCCCTTCTCTCACATCATACAATTTTCTTTGACAGTTTCACTTATAGTTTTTCTGAGTGGTAACACCCATACTCTTAGGAAATGTGCGGAGGTTATTGAATGATCAGAAGCTACCCAGACAACAGACAGTTCTTCTAATTTTTCTTAAGGTATAGTATGAACCCTGCTGGCAAATACAATTTTTTCAGTGCTCATGAGCAGAAGTTCAGAAGAAATACTCACCAGACACAAATGTTTGTAGATCCAGTGATTTTAAATACATTATTCCACTTTGTAATAGGAGAAAATTTAACCCTCTCTGGAACTGAGAGTTATTGCCTCTATACTCTCCATAGAGTGTTGTGAACTCATGCTCTACTTGAGACTACAGGAGTTGTCCATACTGATTCTGGTTTGGTAAGCACAGTTTGGGAGGATCAGCAGAGTGAGGAATCAAGCACTTCATTGAGGTAGTAGCACTGGCTCAGCAGTTAACAAAATACAGCAGAAAAACTCGATACACTTTTCCATAGGATCCAAGTGGCCATATTAATTTAGGATGACTGGGGAACAGCAAAGTTACTTAGTACTGCTTGGTACTTGTATCAAAATGAACCGTGTAATTACACTCCCGCATTGACTCTCATTGGTGCAGTGTGGCACAGCTTCACCCCACTCGGCACACGCACAGAAGCACTCTGCTAACCTGTAAGTGCCCTATCAACCTGACCACTGAACTCCGCTTGCTGACGTCCACGTGTGAGAAAGAAATAAAGAGATGTTGTTCTTGTATCTAAAAGAAGTCAATAAAGTAAACGTGAGGTAGTCTTGCAAGACGAAAAAGGAGCCATAGAGCCATAAAAAGAGAGAAAAAACCAGATAACTGGCCATAAATCCTTGAACGTGTCAAACTGGGGTGATTAGGTTGGATGAGTCTTTGGGAGCATCACTGCGCTTGCTTAATAGACTAATGAATATTATTTTCTCCTCCTAGGGGAGGCATAATCTCGAGTTAATTAGCCACGTGATGCATGAAGTAGCACGATTTAACTTTACTTGTAACATATGATAGGCGTGTCAGGTAAGTCTGTAAATCTTGGAGTACCCAGCCAATGGGAAAACAAGGGAGGGATTTTGCGGCCAGGAGTAGGGTATGAAACTTCATGTATTTTTCTGACAAATCGTGTCTACTAGTTAGACACACCCGCTCTTTCAAGAACGCAATAAATCTAGGTGCTTCATTGTGGAGTCTGACCTGAGCCTGTGGCGAGGCTTTTGCTCGTTTCTCACACACGCAAAGCAGGTTGAGCATGGGTAGTTTTGTCCCTAGCTTGGCACTCACAGCAAATCAGGCTTTTATACACTTTATCCTCAGGTCACGGAAGTGATGA
>NW_010428623.1:18167-18456 GCF_000710305.1 Buceros rhinoceros silvestris
AAGTGATGCCGGCTCCCAGCCTGTCGAGCCTATGACTAAATCCACTCAGTTCAATCAGTGTCCGCATCGGGCTGACTCAGTCACTGCCCCCACTGGTTTCACTGCTGGCACGGCGGTGCACACCATGGATCCTCGTTCCCCGGAAAGCCAAACCGAAGGGAAACGTGAAGCCCCACGCAGGCGTCCCGCCTGGGCCTGCTCTCCTCAGGGCCGCCCGCTGCAGGGTGGGTGGCGCAGGCAGGCCCCGCCTGAGGGGACACCGCCAGAGCCCGTCAAGGCCACGGACCCG
>NW_010428624.1:0-6704 GCF_000710305.1 Buceros rhinoceros silvestris
CCGAACGTGACGGTCTTCGGCCCCGCGTCCGGGTCAGGGGGTGGTGAGGAGCAGGGCCGCCTCCGCCGGTCCCGGGGGGAGAAGGCGGAAGATGTTCGCGTTCGCAGCCCTCGGTGTCTGCCGGCAGGAGGGACGAGCCGCGGGGAAGGGATTTCTCGGTTAAGGAGCTGGAGATAACTCGCCATCGTTATCTCCTCGGCACGAGCCTGTAGAGGAGCCAGCCTCTATCTTTTTATGAAGTGTTCTAAATATTTCCAGAACAGCAGCGCTCCTGGGCCGGGCACGCACTCAAATCTTCCCGGTTCTCCTTTCAGTTTCGCAATCAGGTTTTTAATTTTCTGAGTATCAAAATAGTGACTGCCGTTGCAGTGTGCCCTCTGCACCCGTGCACAGCCTTCTCGGTGAGGCTCTCTTGTTCTTGTCGCAGGAAGAGCCAGGGCGTATGCCGTAAAAAGTTGGGGAGATACCGATGTTAGGCGTGTTGGGGTACAAGACAGATTGAAGACGTACATTTCACTTACTGATGATGAAGGATCCCTGGTAATGACAGGGAGATCGAATCCTTCCCGCAACAATATCACAGGTGAAACTCTGTTTCACGGCCCGTGTTTTGTAGGTAGACTGGTAAATTTACAGGCTCTATAACACGTATAGGTACCCTTTTAATAATAAAAAATGGTCATTTTCTTTCCTGCAGCTAAGTAACAGGCTTTAGCGTGTCAGGCTTCCGCAGCATTTCAAATCTGTGCAAAACACACTTGGAGCCCTCACAGTGTTAATTTACCCGGTTCATACAGGTCCACCAGGGCCAGTTGCAAGACAGCTTCTTACAGCGCTGGGGAGGTCAGGTGCAAACCATAGCAAAGTCTATGAAAAGCTGTATTTTGATGTACGGGAGGGAAATGAAAACTTGCATAACAATATATTGTCTGGTGTCAACTAAATCGATAGGCCTGAATGAAAAGGTGGTTTAGTTTGTGTAACTGGGGTGCAGAGGCAGAAACTCCCACCCCATCCCACTGTCTCTAGTGGCAATTTCCAGAAAAGGTTCCCTACTCAGCATTTGTAGGAAACCAAGACTTCTAGGTGATTTTCTGGAAAAATAGGTACCATGATAATTTATACCTAGGGATTTGTGCTCTCACTCCACTCTTTTCCCTTCTCCTTGTGAACAAAGATTCATTTTCTGTTGTTTTTCTTGCATAGATTGACCCATTTTCATAGGATTGTTTTTAAAAAAATATTTTTTGGAGTAAAATGCTATTATCTGAAAATAAAAGTCCCACTAGAGTACAGTAATGAAGACTTCGATTTTCTTCTCTTTTTAACACAAATTCTTGGCATTTTACAATTCCAGGGTCTGATACAGCGAGTTTTGGTACCCTTTAGCCTATTACTGATAATTTAACTTCATGCAGAACTTCCACCAGAATCACAGAAGAGTTGACTTTAAGAAGGATATGATGGCTAAAAAATTACTTACCTTTACGGTCCAAATTTACACCAAAACTGTTTCGGTAAGACTCCCGAAGAAGTAAGTTTAACCAAGTATTACTGATAATTTAACTTCATGCAGAACTTCCACCGGAATCACAGAAGAGTTGACTTTTCAAGAAGGATATGATGGCTAAAAAATTACTTACCTTTACGGTCCAAATTTACACCAAAACTGTTTCGGTAAGACTCCCGAAGAAGTAAGTTTAACCAAGTCGGTGTAGTTCTCTTGCTTCGTGTGGCTGACTCCATCGTGGGAAAACCTTTGCACGGACTCTGTCAGGGAGAACCGATCAGCTTCTGTGAACAGCTAGGTCCTGCTCTCTGTTGTGAGTCCCCCCCAGCCCTTGTGCTGCTTGCAGCCCACACTGGAGAAATGCTGCGCAGATCTCCACTGCAGGTGGGGACTCTTGGCTGGTTAAGGCCACAGGTGAAATGTCACCTCTCTGAGATTGCTTTGCCTGTGGGTGATGAAAAGGGAGCTTCAGCAAGGAGAACACCGCTGTCAGGTATGGAGACCCAGGTAATCGTTAAGTTAGCAGAATAAGGACTGTGTGTAACCCAGCGGTTTGCAGAGCAGTGTGGAGGAACAGCAGATGCAAAGAGGAGTGTCCTCAGGGTAAACAGAACAGAGGCAGGTGCAGCACGTGAGTTGTCATTGAAACGGTGGTGTAACTAACTTAGCTGAGCAGAACAAGCATTAAGCTAAAAGCTCCCGTTGAAGGCATGAAAAGAGCAAGTGTTGTGGAGTAAGAGCTAATACCGTTAAGTACGGCCAGACTGAAGTGTTTGATTTAAGCCAGCTGAGATCAGCAAGTGACGTGTCTTAGCTGTACGGGGAGGAAGGTACCAAGGCAACAACATTCGCCTGGAGTTCGTTGCTTAGCTTTTCTCAGCAGGTTGGGCTGTTTGTTCAGGAACTGGTTCTAATAAGTGGTCCGGTCTCTCATCTAGCCTCCCATTCCGGTTTTGGGAACTAGGCAAGCAATAGGCATCGTGTCTCGAGTTGCAAAAGTCAGGTAATCATTGTGGCAGCAGCGAGGGAAGAGAAGCACGTGAAAGGGGAAGGAAGGTTGGACACCTCACTCATGTTGCTCTGTGAATGCCATAGCCAGAAACACAATAACACGGGCACTGTGGGTCGAAAAGACTCAAGGTCCTTCAGCCAATGTCATTCACTTCCCATTCTTTTGGTGGCAACATTACTTGCACTGTGGTGCTCGAAGGTAGTCAGGACCACATCAGGGTTGATCCATAGTTTAGTGGACCAGATACGTGTCAATGCAGGAGCTTTGGGCATCTCTTGGAATAAAGAAGACCTGAGCTAGGCACCAGGGTAGGGAGGTCTCAGCTCCTCGCTTTTGGATCTTTTAGTCCCATCACATGTGTGACATGTCAGAAGCAATCAAAGTGTTTGGGCGTGGTGTTAGCAGCCATTGATCCTACTTTTTGTGATACACCTTCCCAGAGTGCTGGTGCTTGACTTCCTCCTTTGCAGGCTGAAGGTCTGTGGGCCTGTGAACTTTTCTTGACTCTGTAGTGACTCCACTGTAGAGTTTTTTCTTGCTTTTAAAGTGTTTAGGTCCAGAACTAACTGAAAGGACCAGGCTGGTTACCTTGAATGCACAAGCCAATACTCAAGCAAACGTCCAAGCCTGGGACCTCAAAGACCTTGAAGCATTCAGTGTTAGAAAGGTGGCCAGAGTAAATGCATTCTAAAGCAATGGGGAACATCTTTTGGGTGACCAAGGAGTTCTGTTGGGATGTTTGTTTGAAAGGAGTGTAGATGTCTTGCTGATTCATCCATAGCAGCATCCAACAATAACAAAACAGGTGTCAGGTTAGGGTTGATTTCGTGTGTCCAGCTTCCTTGAAACACATTTTCATCATTCTTCCATAAATTGAAGTGTTTTATTTATCTGCACTATAAGAGTATATAACAGCCACTTCTTTTCCATGGCAACGCCTGCTTCCAGAATTTGCCATCTGGTGTTTCGTGTCATATTTCTCTCTTTCTTTAGTTTTTTTCAGCAGCTCTAACATTACTCATTCTGCATCCATTTTGACTTCAACATCTGAGTGACATTTTCTTTACTGCTTGTCAGGAATTTCAGTAGGTCTGTGGTCTAAGCCCTCTGTAGATAGATAGCTAATTGAGGTGGCTGCACTCCCCTTTAGAAGGAGAGAAATGCTGCTTCATGTGAAGTGTTAATGGATGACAATGTTCTTGCAATTTTTGCTAGCGTGGTTTTTGTTTATATGGTACTGTTGGGGTTTTTTTCTGCTAAAAATTGTAAAAATCTGCTCTTCAGACAATGTAAACCATATAAGCCACATGTGCATTTAAAAGACTAGGCAGCCAAAAACTACTTTGTCCTCGGTTTAGCAGCCTTTGCTTATATTTCTCTGTAGAAAAAAATAGAAAATGCAAAAGGTAATGTTATACACATGAAAAAATGGGTGTGCAAATAAGCACTAAACAGTGCTCTTTTGACCCTCTTGATCTTTCTCCGAAGTTCCTTCCTATAGCCTTTCTAGAACTGTTTGGTCTTACCTTCAAGTGTTTTTTCGGTGGTGGCCTTAGACACTGCTGCCATGAGGGCTGCCTCAGCGTGGGAGCGTTCGCAGGAGCAGGAGGTTGCGAACAGCAGCGAGGTTGCTTCCTTGAACTGAGAGGAACAAGTTTTTGTACTAATGGCGTTAGAAGATCATGAGCTGATTCCTGGCAGACGCTGTGGTTAGGCAAGAGTTCCTGACAGCCTAGGATAGACAGTCTGTGGCTGAGGGATTTGGCAGAGTCCTCTGCTCTGTCAGGATTAAAATACTGTGGAATTTAAAGTAGTGTGCTGAAATTCTGACTTGGCAACAGAAACTCAGCAGCAGTAGAGTCCCTGCCCTCCAGGAGTCAAACGGGTCTGGGTTAGGCTCCAGATACTGCAGGGTTTTTGAAATAAACAAAGATCCTAGGCATGCATTTAGTCTGTTCTGGTAAATGAAAAGATAATCCCATTTTTTTCCCTCAATTACTTTTCTCTTCCTAGAGACTTAAATAAAACCCCCACAACATTAATGACACAAACAGTCAGTCCTGGGCAAAGCAATTAATCTGACCCCTCTGGTTTTGAATGCTGTGATTGCACACCCGTAATGCTGTCACACACAAATGACTGTCACACACAAATGACTATACTGCCGGCCTGGTGGTAAGTTACAGGAGTGCCAGTGGGCACTGGAGTCTGTGAGGTTCTGCCTGGGTGTCCCTTGAGAATGAATTAACTGTTTTCTTACAAGTACACGGTGAGTGCGGATATTCACTAGGTTGGGAGTACGTGTTTCAAAATCATCCTTCGGAGTCAACGAGAAAAAGTGTATCAATGCAAACCTATCACTGTTGTAGTAAAGTAAGTGAGTAAAATCTGTTTTAAGATATAACTTGTTTTGCCTTTGTGTAAAGCTGATGTTGGATACAGGTTTAAAGCATCTAACTATATTTTCTCTCTTTTAGATTGTGTTTTTGGAAGAAACTAATCAGCAAGAGCAACTGGCCAAGCAATGGGGGTTCAGATCATCTGACATCAGAGAACTGAGTAACCAGTGAGTGTTTTGCTCAGATTAAATCGGGCAAATGCAGCTTGTTCTATGAGTGAAGTAACGCGAGTCAATTTTGGCAGGGAGCACATTAAATCCAAACCCATGGGCAAAACACCCTTTCAGCTGCGTGAGAGCTCTTAACCCCAGGACTGCCTGCATCCCCGATGGGACTCAGAGGATGGACCGTCCATGTGCTTTTTTTGCATTCCTTGGTCTGGGACTGCAGCCGTGGCCGAATTGTGCTGGCTGAATTGTACCCCGCAAAGAACAAAATGCCCTATTTAGGTTCCATATGTGACCTATTCTGTGCTTGCAGAAGTAAATGATGTTCTTTCTTGAGATGACATTTTATATCCATTTTGTTAACAGTGGGTTGTGCCTAACTAGCTCGAAGCTCTAGACTTAGTAAACACAGGTCATGCTAACATTGCAGATATAAAAATCAGTTGCTTGGGCTTTGTCACAGTCCCTCATAAAAAACTAATAAAATTAGAAGCATTAAACCTTGAAAAGACAAGCCTGAGGTTTCTAAGAAGAAGCTAAAGTGCTGCTTTTTTCTTCAGCCAATGAAGTGAAGTGGATTGCACCTACTGTGCTTTGCATGTAGTAACGCAACTGTAAATGACTTATGGCTTAGAATCTAGAGCTGCAGCATTGTTTTAGTGTTTTGTTAAAAAAAAAATCTATGTTCTTTGTTGGAAGGCTACTCGTACGGAATATATGAGTCATCAGATGGTTTTGTTACTTGAAATAGCCTGAGGGAAATAGAAAGGACTGGAAATATGGATCAGATTGAGAAAGATCTCTCAGCATTTGTAGCATGCTGGAAAACAGGAAGAAGGGGAATGGCAAAGACAAAACCACTGCTCATTCAGTAGTCAGGGAGAGGGGGAGTGAGAGAGATTTTATACCGTACTGTGGAGATCCTCCACAAAACAAAGTAATTACAGCAACTTCTGGTACTGTTGATATATTCATCCTTTTATGGCATGAACGCTACGTGACAGCAAAGAATATTACAGTTGCACTGTAGTTATGCCTTTTTTATCGAGATGTTGAGCAGATGTTTTTTTCACCAGTGTCTGTGCCTGCATTTGCAGAACCAGTGGCTGTTCTTCCATTAAACCTTGAAATTCATTGATTGAAAAAGAAAATTGTGTATATAAACACATATATAACCATGTGCATAATGTAAAGGAAAACTGACATATAGAAAGTTATAATTTGGTAAATATAATGGTCCGGCAGCTGGAGGCATTCTAAATGTATCCATTGAAAGGTAGAGTGTGCCCCAAGTCTTCTCTTTTTCAGGTGGGTTCTACTTCCGAGTGATTTTAGTTATTGTGAAGTCAGTTTGGCTTTGTTTGTTGGTATTTAATCTGTGTAAATATTAAATGTAATTGGATTAATCATGCTTTTTTTAATTAGTCAACTGTTTTAAACTATAAAAGGAGTATGGGTAGAGGTACAGGAGGAGCTGATAAGCTGATGCTGAAAGAGGAGGGTTAATCTGCACTAGCCATTAACTCTGCTGGATTTTGCTCAAGCATACTCTTTAAAGCAAAACTACTGACCGTGGAATATTTTGTGACATTTTGGGCTATTTCAATTTTCTTTTC
>NW_010428624.1:6809-15910 GCF_000710305.1 Buceros rhinoceros silvestris
TTCCCTAGTGAATTCTTGATGCCAGGAATGGTTGATACGCACATCCATGCCCCTCAGTATGCATTCACTGGTACAAGAGTAGATCTACCTCTTCTGGAGTGGTTGACTACCTACACGTTCCCAACAGAAGCCAAATACCATGACAGCGATTTTGCAGAGGAAGTGTACACCAGGGTTGTTGTAAGTCCTGCAGATGTCACTTACCTGCTTGGCGACATTCGTGTTTGTGAAATATATGTACATTTTCAGAAGATAAGCAGAAACAGTAGAGCATGTTTTAATGTCTCAAACCAGGTAAAACCAGCGGTATAACCAGTGTTCTGATCACCAGCCAAGGCTGTCCCCTAGTTCCAGACTTGTTCTGTTCTTGCTGATAAGACAGTTCATTTGATCGCACGGTTAATAACGAACTTGTTTATCATCTTTTCTGATGTGAGTATAACGACAAACCTTTAGGAGCTGGTACAGCCAGCAGGTGCTGAAACCCTCAGTGCAGAAATCACCAGGCGTGGTAACAAAAAAAAAAATTTGGAGAATATTGCCTTTTCTGCACAAAAAGCCTATATTATGAAATTGTCTTCTGCAGAGGCCACATGAAAGAGAAGATGTTTCTCACAAACAACAAATCCGGGGTGTTTCGGTGTAATTAAGGGGGACATGTCTACAGCTGAGGTCCCTGTTGTGGGAGTATCTTTCACTGTAGCTTTAGTGGCTTTAGATTAAGTCTATGAATTGAGGCACAGAGAGGCTGCGTCCAAGCTAGACTGGTTCTGAGCACTGTAAAGGCTTTAAGGTCAAGTGGAATCCCTGGATGGACAGTCAGCAGTGAGGTCACATTGCAGAGTACTGATTCTGTCCTATAACGGAGATGTACCCTTTAATACATGGGCTGAAATAGCTTCAACAGATTATTTGGCTAGCATAAGTTGCCTTGCATTTGTCTGCAACAACGTGTAAAAAAAAAAAAAAAAAAAAAAAAATGCACAGTGAATATGTAATAAATATTTATACTCCTCTCACCTCACATTTTTTTTTTTTAAAATTACTTTCTGCCGTAAACCATGTGGGAGCAGCTTGGTCATAAACTCCAGCGGCAGGCACACGTGCCTTCTGCTACTTAAAGCACAGAGGTGATCCCACCTTCCAGCTGTGCGCCTCAACACAGCGTTACTGTCTCCATCCGTTCAGATTGGCTGACATCAGCACAGCTGAAGTGCTCACTGTGCCAAGTGTTTAATAGCACACCTGGAAAAGAACTGCCACTGAGAGATGGACGTTGGTTGTAGGAGCTTTAGTACAATCGTTAATGCTGTGTCACATGGGACAAGGTCAGGAACATGTCTTCACCCCCAGATGCTGCAGACACCGGTTGCTCTGCAGTGTTTGGTGGGACTCGTGATAACCTTCCACTGTTAGCAACAGAACTAAACCTGGAGGGAGCAGACACTCCTTCACATGTATCTTTGTACTTTTGGAGTTGCAATGAAAACATACCAACTCTTTTTTTTTTTTTCTCAAATCAAAATTCCATTTCAAGTAAACTCTGTCTGTACTTGGTAAAAGAAACATATTAGGCGAAATTCGCCAGGTTTTATCAGACACCTCCTTTGGTCCCTCAAATTTTAGGAAAGCAAAACCTTCGTGTTTTGGATGTTTTAGAAACAGAATGTTTTTAGATTTCATTTAACAATGATAGGAATCCAGAAGTAGAGAATTCTGGGTTTTAAAAGGTACGAAAGACAAAAATAGTTTGTCTCAGCAATGACATTTTTATTCTTGAGACTCATTTTAGGAATCATTAAAGGCATAATTTTTATTATTGGCTCTAAGGTAAGGCTTGGCTACATATTTGTCAAATAACTTGCTTTAGCCATTCTCAAAAATTATATTGCATGTCCCACCTTCTATCTCATTCAAAAAATTAAAAAAAAATCAAATTACATTGTAGCTGGAATCCAAAAATGTAAATCATATTGGATGTTGGATGGGTAGTATGCATTAGTCCCAAGATCAAGTGAAACTATAAATTTCATCATGGCTTAATGTAACTTTAAATGTAGCTTAATGTAACTTTAACTCTTCATTTACTGTTAAGTCCTCCAAAAGTAATATTAACAAATATTAACCAGCCTCTCCATTCCAACAGTATAATTAAGTAAATTATTAAATTACACTCTGAGCAGTTGTTCTCATTTTATTTTACCTTGAAATTTGTTATGTTGTATTCAGGGATAATAAAGGGGTTTTGTATGTGAAAGCCTCGGTGTTCTTCCGAGCCAGGTCACGTGGCCAAATGAAGACCACTCCTTTTCCCCAGAAGTCTTGCTTTGCTAACATTAAGTAAGCAGTTCTTAACTGTGAAAATTGGAGAGCCTTCCCAGACTAGTGAATTACACAAATGACTGGCTGTTTGTGTGTCTAAATACAAGTCAGAATTTACTTCCAGTTTGACTGGTTTCTGTGGGTTTAGCCATTGTTAAAATCCTGTATGGATCTGGAAGAGGAATTTCAGAATTTATTAACATTCAGACTTAAAAAAGCTATTATGAAATTAAAAATCTATATTTTACCTTCCCACTTCACTGCACAATTTCATGGTAACTAAATGTCCTCGCAGTTTGAAATCAGACTGCCTGCTCTGTGTTTTGGCAGCATGACTTTTTTTCCAGGGAGCTTAAACTGGTTTCTTTTTATAGAGACGAACTCTGAAGAATGGCACCACTACAGCTTGCTATTTTGCCACAATTCACACAGATGCTTCTCTTCTTCTTGCTGAAATTGTAGGTAAGACTAACAGTCAGTTTAGAAGGATGTTGCACAGGCTGTTAGTTGAAGGAGACAGAATATAGGAGTTTTAGCCTAGCTAGGGAGCTGTCTTTCTACTAATTTGCTTTTTATTCATTGGATCTGTCATGCTGTGTCCCCAGAATCCAGCCTAGGTACCCTTGTTCACTTAACTGCCTCTCTCTTGGTGTTGTTTCTGCTGGTCTCTTCCTTACCAAACCAGCTGCTGGCTGACCTTGGATTAGGTGTGCTAGAGTTGCTCTTCAGCTGCAGTTCCCTGCTCTTTCTAGCTGTTTGAGGATTATAGGGCTGAATGACAAGAGATGCAGCCAGTGCCTTAATTTCCTGATACTCTGAAGTTTCAGGTGAGAATCAACATCAAAAATCTCCACACAGAGCAGCTGGAGTTGTGTCACGATCTGGTCCCTCCCTTCTGTTCACTGTTGCAAATGCTCGCTGTTTGAAAGTGTTGTGATTCTTGCAGGATTGCTCAAGGCTCAGCCAGCTCCCGGAACAGGGCCCTTTAATGAAAGTCTTGGTGTCTATCAGAAATTCCCTAGTCTTTCTGATTGTGTAGGAAAACGTAAAACTCTGAAGCCATTGTATTCAATAACTCAGACACTAAAAGTGGACAAAAGAGATCTGATTTAGAAACTCACTAAAAACTTAGAGTTCAATATTATAGTCATTGCTTTGTAAGTCTTACACTTGAGTTCTGAATCCTGGGATCTGAGGCTACTTGTCAAGAAAGAGGCTAGAAGTAGCTCTGGTGATTATCTCCATCCAGCTGCTTGTGGGAGGCGTGTTACGAACCTCATTCCGTTTCTTCAGGAGAGCTGGTTTCCTGAGATCTTTGTGCCCTTTCTCAGCTCAGGGTAATCATTTACTACAGCTACTGTACTTTGAAGCCTGTGTTTCCCATCCTCTACTTCACAGCAGTCTTCTTCATGTACCACCATTATCAATTGTGGTTAAACCACAGTAATCTAATCCTCAGTTAGAACAGTTATAAATTTGGGTACTAATGTGGAAGAGAAGAACTCCAATTCAGTTTTTTTTCTCTTTCCTAAATGACATGGATGGTCCCAACTTAAAGATAAGAAGAAAGCATAAATTTGGTTCATTTTAAGTGAACCTGGCTGGGGTGGAATTCGCTGTTTTGATTTCCATACGGGCGTTGGTAGCAGTTTTTGAGAACCAGTGGTTGTGAATTGTATGTTCTTATGCATCTCAACAGATAAATTTGGTCAACGAGCATTTGTGGGAAAGGTCTGCATGGATGTGAACGTCAGTGTGCCACACTACAAAGAGACTACTGCTGACTCTGTCCAAGAGACAGAAAGGTAAGGTGATTAAATTAATGGCATAACCTTTAGAAATAAGACTTTTTCATATCTGACAAGTGAGTGTGCAGCTGACTGAGAACTTACAGGTGTAAACTTACTAGGAACAGTTTTTTTTCTTCTGACAGTATTGTACTGGCAATGGCTGCATACTCAGTTGCTGCACAGCACAAGTGGTTTCTCTGTAACTCTTCCAAAGAGAAGCTACAACGTTAAGGTTTGCAGAGAGTGTGTATATATTGCTGTCTTTTTTCTGCCCCTTTTTCCCCCTTCGCAGATCTGCGTGTGGAGGTGATGTGACCTGACATGGGATGGTGGGTGGCAGTCAGTTCTCTCACTTCTGATTTAGGATAAAGCTTTATTCAGGTTGTGGGACGCAGATTTCATGTACCCCATTTTAAACACGCTGCAGTTCTCCTCTCCTCCAGCACAGCACCACTGAAATTTCTCTAACTCGCAGCTGAGAGAATGAAGGAGAATGCAATCAGGGCAATGGGGTGTGGAGGGGGGAACGCAAGACTGGGGTATGGCAGCCTGCTGTCTTAGGTTTCCCTTGTCTTCCCATGCTCAGAAAATACTTAAGCAGGTATGCAGCCTTTCTCGTGGGTCTGATTATTTACTCTCATGAATGTTTCAAGTACCACGCTGAAAGAGGAAATAACAGTAACAGAAACAGCTCATGGCACTTGTGAGAAGTGGCAAATCTTTGCGAATCATGCTGGGAAAATGCCAGTAAAAGTTAGAAATGGTCACGGGCTCCTAATAGTGTTTATATTTAAAGACATTTTTAAAACATGCGGTGTTAGTCATTTGCACTCTACTCACAATTTTTTCCTTCACGCAAGTCCCCGGTTTTCATAATCTGGTGTGAGTCCTGCTGGATAGGCCTGAAAGTGGCTGAGCTTTCATCTGTGGTATTTTTTAAAGCTTCAGAATGCTATTTTGATCGTTCTTTTATACACCTGCCTTGTGCCTCCAACTCTCTTCTCATGTGATTGTGTTGATAACAGACGTTTCTCAGCTGTGGATCAGTGTGCTGCAAGTGCTCCAGAGCTGTTTAGAGAAAAGAGCTGTGTGCTCGTCGGCGTGGTTCGGGAGTACTCGCCTCAGTTATGTTGCTGAATGACACAGTATAATTGCAGAAGGATGAAAACACCCTTTCTTCAAGAGGGCAACCTTTTTTCTTTTTCTTTCCTTTGTTTTTTAACTACCTGGGAAATGTGATCTGTAACACTGTCAGACAATGTATTACCCTGGTTTCAGCTCTTTACAGATAACCTCGGGAAATAGTTACATTCTCATGGAAATAACATGCAATTCCAAGCGCTTCATAGATTAGTTTAAATTCAAGTCAGAAATGTGAATCTACTCTTCTCCTGCGAAGGGGATTAATAAAAAGTTAGGGAACCAAAATCTGGAGTACGTTATGTATGCCTCTGGTGATGGTACCATCTGGAAAGAGGACCCACGTTAAAATCTGTTCCTCTGCTACAGAGGACAGTGGTTTGAACCTGAGCTGCTGGCCATGTGAGAACGTACTTAAGCCGACAAAGTGTAAGGTATTTTGAGAAAGGCATTTCAGTTTTGAAACAATGCTGACGCTGATCAAACATTGTGATGAAGAATGAAAACAGCCATCCGGAGGTTTTGGATTGTCACTGGGGAGTTACACTTGTGTGACAGTTTCTGCTCCAGTGACTATTTTATTATTATATCAGGTGAAAGAATAAGAGGAGAGACAGAGAGGTGATACCTAATTCACATTGCTCCTGGGCTGTCAGCACGAGACAATGGTGGGCTCAATCTCCTTTGGCCATTGTGGAAGCTGAGCTTAGATCTCTCACACCCGT
The DNA here is from genome assembly GCF_000710305.1 of Buceros rhinoceros silvestris. Classification (NCBI taxonomy): domain Eukaryota; kingdom Metazoa; phylum Chordata; class Aves; order Bucerotiformes; family Bucerotidae; genus Buceros; species Buceros rhinoceros. Next base: position 12,787 of record NW_010428624.1, read on the forward strand.
GGCGATCTAGCACCAGCTGCAGTGTTGTGAATCGGAACTCCAGCATTATTTGCTTTTCCATGTGAAGGTGTTTGACAAACTTGATTCAGTCTTTGTTCTGTCCAAAACAATGTTTTTTTTCTGAAACTCATAATATAACATAAGTTCACAGAGATCCTGCCCAGAACCCGTCTTGGACTGGCTTTTGGAAATGATTTGCGTACAGTGTGCATATGAGTTTTCAAATAATTTCTTCCCTGCAAAGTCAGAGGAAGTTCTATTTGCTCACCCGCATTATCCAGATTGACTTCTTGGAGGGGGAGGGGGGTTTGTAGAGTTACCCTGAGGTAACTTCTTTTATTTTTCCTTTAAGTGAATGAGGAAGTATGCAACTACTGTAAGTGAGGTATGAAATATTGCAGCATCTTTTAAAAACAGGATTTTAAATAATAGAATATATTTAGAGCTGTAATTTAAATTCATGGACAGACAAATTTAAGAGGGTTTTTGCTCTCCTCTTACAGTTGTAGCTTATAATTATGTTTTCAATGAATTTAACGTAACATGTGTTTGGTTTTCAGTGAACTCAGAGTAAGGACCTCATGTCTAGTGTTAATTATTGCAAACAAAAAAAGTCTGGATGTTCAGGGTCAAATTGACAACTCGCATGGTGTAACTACCCTGAGTTCATTGTGCTCCTTCTTTACGTTTAAGCTGAGAATCTAGCCCAACTTTCTGTAGAAGATTTATCTATGTGTGAGATGCTTAACAGGGTATCTATTTTCTACACTTTTCATGATTTATAACACAGATGACAGATTTTTTCTACTCTTTTTCAGGTTTGTTAAAGAACTACTGGAAAGGAAAGTAAGTAGCCTTGTCCTTTGTATTCACTTCTGTATTCAGAATACTCTGTGTGAATATATGAAACTGTTAATCCCTCTGACAAAGTCTGCTGGTTTAGTGACAAATCGGTAAATAAACATCTTTCTGTGTAGCAGACAGAGATCAACAGCGTGAAAAATTTTCTGCCATGGAGTTGAGAAACAGACTTGTAGCGTGTAAGTTCAGTTTTGTGTGGTCAGAGCACAGCAGAGTGACACTCTGTGTGTATACTCTACTGACTGTAAAATATTTGGCTTCCTAGAAAGGTCAATTTTCTGTTAAAAAAGGTGGAAGTCAGTCAATTGCTGTGTGCTATATAAATAGACTAGTAAAAAGTTCTCACCAGTGGAAATCGGTGTTTTTACAGTACAGTTACATTGCCAAATTAGTATTTCAGGTCAGCACGTATATTTCAGTGTGTTTCTAGAAATTCGGGTTTACACTCCTGAGGTAAAGATAGAGATTTACACTCAAATACATCAAGCAGGGATACTTTTCTTCTCAGCTTTTTGTTTCCAGTGGCTTAATTTGTCGGATTTGTATCTTAAAACATTCGAGAACAGCTGCCTGGACCTTGTGCCTGGATCACATGTATTAGTAAAGTCAGTCGGCTAATCCGTAGACGTCCCGGGCGCCTTACATCTGGGAGGCGGTACAAGAAACTGCAGACCAAGCTATCACATCCTCTCCTCTAGTGGTGCCACATGCACAGTTATCACTGTGTAGTGGAGTTGTAGTGCTGTTGTCTATTTTTAATGGAAATTATAATCCAGAGTGCAAGGTGTGAAGTGAAGGTCTGTAGCCCTGGTCTTGCTGCCTTCCCGACGGTTTCCTGCTGGGCACCATGTCTGGTGCTACCGCCCATCTCCCTATCCAGGGAGAACACGGACACCTCTTGCAATGATGGGTGGAGAAGATCAAGCAGAAGAAGGCTTTGGTTTTATAGAACTAGTTTCGTGTTAGTATGTCTTTGATGTTCACAGAAGCAGGACTCAGAAGAATGTCTGGTCATTCATATGACTGATTTCTTGTAAACGCATACCGGACTGTCAGCAAACATGAAAAAGCATCCAGTGCTTCTCCTGAAGTCTGGTAAAATCTCAGTGGCTCGATGAAAGAGTTCTAAATGAAAATAACTTCTTTGCTAAGGTTCGTTAAAACTGTTTTCAGAACAAACTTTGATTCTCTATTTCTGTGTGAAATGTCTAATAAAAATACGCAAATCATGGCTTAATTTGAGTTGGCCAGGCTGCAGTAAGGAATAAGTGGTGAAGACAAAATGTAATTGCTGTGTAAATGCTTGTTTTAATTATCTTTACTGATAGATGGGTGTATAATCCCAATATGTCTTTTTAATATTTTCAGTATCCAAGGGTACAGCCTATTATAACCCCACGCTTTGGCCCTTCCTGCACAGAGGATTTGCTGTGTGCACTTGGCGATTTAGCACAGGCTCATGATCTCCATGTGCAGGTAAGCTCTGAGAGCTTTGTATACGATTTAAATGGTCTGGATAGATAGAATGCAGACCAGGGAGATTTCAGAACTTCAGCAAAACGCTTAAACCACATTCTTTCCTTGGAGCTGTCTTTTAAACTCCTTGGGAATTACTTACAGTTAGTAAGTGCAAGAACACTGTGACCTGCACAGGAAGTGAGACTGCTCATAATGTGAAGGATGCAAAATTCAGCAAGCCCCAGAGTATGGTCCCTGAGAGACTGGCACCCGCTACTGCAGGTTAGAGCAGCCCCTGGTTTGCTAAAGGTTGCTCTCGCTAGTCCAGGGTTGTTGTGTCTGTCTCTCTGCCTTCTTCTGTTTCTGTACCAAGCAGATTTCAGTGGATAAAAGTGTTTTAAGGCTATCCTACATTAGCATTTTTCTTGTCATTATGAAGTGGGCATTTTGAAAATATGTGCTCCAGTGGGAGTACAGGAGGATCAGATTTTTATCTGAGACCAGGAATTAATCAACCCGTCTGAAGACATGTGGATCAACTGCCTCTATGCTGCCCTGATCCCAGGGTCCACTCTGTGGTAGGCTGGTTCTCTTTTACCTTAGTCATGCATATGATTTTATTTTAATATTTGCCAAATACCAGGTGGGCTGTTATCTCACCAGGCTACTGGAACAGACTACACAGGTGTGCCATCTCATATCACTTTTCAAGGCAAAAAGTGAAGCTACTCTTTTGGGTCTGCTCAGATGAAAACAGAAAACCAAGACAACGCCACAGGCTTGGGGAGCAGTGGCTGGAAACTGC
>NW_010428625.1:0-7149 GCF_000710305.1 Buceros rhinoceros silvestris
CTTCCCCTGCCACTGCAGCAGGTCCCAGACAATGCTGGGCTGGAGAGTGCTGCCCTGGGCAGGCTCCCTCCTCTGCCCCCTTCTCCTCACATGCTGCAAGGTGCTTAAAGGCAAACCTCAAAGCTTCTGCTCTGAAAAGAGGTTTTCCACATCAAATGAACTTGACAAATGTTTATCGGGAACACTGTATTTATCACCCCGAAGCTTGTATTCCCAGTTATTTCACATGAACAATGGTGGAAGTCACTTGAATGGTATCCAAGGAGACAACTTTACTGAACAAAACTAATTAATCTTATCTTATTGCTGTTTACAGTTGTTTTTGCACGGACAGTAACTGATTATAGCTCCTTTATACCCAGCACTTTATAAAGATATGTAATGGATTTATCAGAGATGGTTTTGCTTCTTAAAATAATGTTGTTAAGCTTTTCCATTTCATTCATAACATATTATTTTCCACTTCTTACTGTCAGCCTCTAGTTCACGTTATGTTCCCCCTGGATCTCATTTTCCTTTAGTTTCAGTAACGCTGATTTCACCCGGACGTGCCTTCTCTTTCTCGCGCATTATCTCGATTTTGCCACTAGGTGTCACCCGAACGCGCCCCAGCGCTGCAGCTTCCCGCTTGACGGGAAGATTTGGGAATTCGGGGTGAAAAAGAAGAGAAAATCTCATTAGCTGTCAATAAATTGACACAGTACTAAGGGGGCCACACTTCTGATTTCCCCGTTCCTTTCTGTGTTTAATTAGACAGCATTACAGCAACGAGATGCAGACAGCACGCTCCAAAGGTTTGCCCCGTGGGTGGTTGACATCAGCTTACCTTTGGTTTCATTAAGAGTTACTCTAAAGTCTGCCCAGGTTTACAGCGATCATCCTCACACCCGGAAAAAGCTTTTCTCCTCGTGTCAGATCTTCCTGGCTTTTCAAGAAGCCATCGGAGCTCCCACTTACATAATGATGTCTTTTTAGCCCTGTCTACAAGATGAAAAAAAAAAAAAAGCACAAATTGAAGAGTCATCAGATCAGAAATATTAATTTATTCCAGGGTTTCACTTAAAAAGCATTTAAACACAACCTCCCACACCCCTCTGGTAGATTGTGAAGTGATTTTTTTTTTTTCAAAGCAAATGTAGCTCTTCAGGTTGGTCCTCCATCTCTCCCATCCCCAATTTTTTCTTTTTCAACAAAAACGGTAAATGCTATTTCTAGCTATCACAGTCTACCCATTTCTGTATGCTGTCACTTGTGCAGCTCTCAATTTCCATGCTCATTTGCTGCACAGGAGATTCTTTTTTTTGTAAAATCATCTGGACCAGAAGCCTGAATAAATTACAGGCATTCACCAGGGCTATTAATCAGATCCCCGATACAAAAACATTATCTGTCAAGTGCAGAAATAAACCTGCCCTGAATTTTTATAGTCGGCCAGACACTGTAGCACTTGCATAGGGGAAAAGAAAACCCAGCCAAAGGTGTGCTGAGGTGGTACAGCTACCAAACGTGGGACATGGCCGGGCAGTGCCTGCGGGTCAGCTGCTGCAGCAGCCCTGCGGGCTGTGCCATGTTGGCAGCCTCCTGCAGCCAGTCGCTGTCGGCTCTGCTGAGCTGTTTCAGTTTGTTTGGCACTGTCCAGGTGATTCACAAGAGCCAAATGCAGGGAGAAATTCACGCCTTCATTTTCTTAACTATCATCTATTAGTAAATTACAAAGAGCATGTTTCAGTAAAAAAGATCAGTGTCAACAAAGCTTATACTATCTTTCAGAAAAGCAAATCAGCTCCGACACGCAAATAAACTGCATACTTCCAAGTTTGTTATTTTATTTCAGCTCACAAAAGCCAAAACATTTTCACTGATTTATCATTCCTGCAAGGCCTGGGTTTTGTATTTTTACCTTTTGAGGTGGTTTAACTGGACTGGATGCTAACCAATGCCTTTTAGCTCAGCTGCCTTCTGGCTGGGTCAGCAGGGGATCCTGCTTTCTTCTGGGTCAGAGGAAAACAGCCCTATATCTTCATTTGCAGTCATTCTTATGTGAGGCAGATAGCAGAGCCTCCTTCACTCCATTTCTCTCTGGGGGTAAAAAGAAAACTGATTAAACAAGGATAAGGAGAATCTCATTCTAGAAACCCCCTACTTCTTTCTGCACCTGTGATGCCCAGAACTGGTGCAGAGCAGGGAAGTGCACCAGGGAGAAAGAATCTTAGGTCAGTTTTGTACAGAAGTCTGAGAAACTCTTGTCTATGCCTTCGTCTTGTGTGACACGGCTACTCACATGACACTTCAGGCTACGAGACACTTCAGGGTTCTGCAGACTGAACTTGCTGTTAAATATAACCCCCAGATTTCATACGGGGTAGGTTATTATTAACATTCTATCTCTTTGACCTAGATAGGTAGGTAGACTTTGGTAGACTAGAAAGTGCCATGTTTAAATTTACCTTCTAAAGAAAAGTCAGTGACTGAAAAATCAGTCACTGGGCGGTTTCACATTTGGTTCATTTCAGGTCAGATTGCTGGTCTCTTAAAGGACAAAAGTTATACTAGCTCAAGTTTGTTAAGTCTAAATTGGCGTATATCATAAACATTGAGAGGTATGTACCCATTTACATCCATTGACTCACTTCTGAGTTGGACATAAGAAGACAAGGGGCAGGAATTGCCACCAGCAGTTCTGGATGGTTCAAAAGGTCAGAGCCAAGGTGGACAAGTACCTGCTGCCTTCCTGCACAGGCAGCCACTCAAGCCCAGGATTTAGCAGAGGGATCACGGGTTGCTTCCCAAGGGTAGCAACTGCTGCTACACAGGAGTTGCTCTGTTAGGTATCATCTGCTGTGGGTGACCTACCTTTGCAATCCGTGTAGTACCATTTCAACTCTTCTGCACCTTTCTAGTATGCTGGCTTGAGAGGAAGCTCTAATCCAGGGTGAAAACAGATGTGTTCAACTTGCTTCAAATTTTAGCCCTCTTCAGTTGTCAGCTCTTGAGTTATGTTTTGAATTTTCATAGAAAATCTGTAATAATCTGGTTAGAGAGGTTCTTTGGTCTTACATCTAATTGGTTTTCCACCTGGAGCTTCCATCTCAAACTGCAGTAATTACATTTGGCTGAACATTTTCAAGAGAATTTCTTAGTACTATAAAGTATACAGATTTTCTTCATGACTGCATCATGGTATATGCATCTCCATTGTTCAGAAATCTTAGCCCAATGTAGATCGGTTCTGGATTAATATATATAATTCCAAGATTTAAGAATTTGCATCATTGGGTTTTGGGGTTTTTTTTTTCCTTTTTAGTTTATGGGTTCTGACTAATTAAGTATAACAGTATTTGCCCATAAAAAAGTATCACTAATTTTATTATAGCATGATAAATATTGGTTAATGTTAAGTTTTTAATGTCTCTTTACAAGAAGTAGAATTTTATTGTATACCGTATTTTAAAGTGTCTTATGTTCAGTGGCAGGCAATTTTAATGACTTGTAACAGTAAACTCTGAAGTAGTCTAATTACTTTAAGAAAGTAATATGTAGAAAGTACTTTTTGTTTTAATGATAAATTTCTGATTAATCTGTTTTTAAGGAAGCAATGTGGTACAGCTGGCTCTCCTAAGAAAAGCATTCTTTGAGGGCTAAGCCCTCTAAACAGGGGCTTGGTAGACTGAGTTTTACAGACATGCAGAACTTCTGCAACTTGAAACTGTAGTTCTAAAAAGGAAAAAGAAAGCCATTTTCAAGTTTAACTGCACTCATCTCAGAATAACAGCAACTAGCCATAAGAAAATCCATCTATCTGTGTTCCTTCCTTTATTCTGAAATGCAGCGTGAATCAAAAATCCTAGTGCCAACTTGACTGATAGCCAAGAGTTACACTTTTATTTGTAAAGTTTTGCATTTCAAGGTTCCTTGAAGCACCAGAAGGAATCTCAGATTGTTACTCATTATCTGCATCAAGTCAGAATTTCTAATATAAAGATACTTGTTTTTCTTTTCAACAAACATGCCTCTGTGAGGAGCACAGCTTGTGAGACAGCTGCAGTGGGGTTGACTTCATGGAGGTTCCTGCAAGGATTCTGCTCAACAGAGACTTACAGATTTTAGGAGTGCAGTTGCTTCCTATTTCCTTCATTCCTATTTCCTTTGTTCCTGGGTTATTGAAGAAAAAGAAATTCCTTAGAGAAACTCCTTTATGGAGAAGTTCTGTGGCACGTCCATTGTATTTTTCCTTCAACGGGAGACCGAGCAAAGGAGGACAGAGGCCACGTTGCTAGACATGGAGCCTCAGTCACTAGGCTTCTTGTCACAGCCAAGGCTGTATCTCCAAGTGCAGGCAGTGTGCAGACCATAAGTAATATGAGAGGAATCTTTGAAAATACAATTAAATACAAACTCAAGTTCCAGCTCATTAAAAACTTGAAGGATTCTAACTTAGCTGTATCTTGAGAATATAAAAGATTATTAAAATACATTAAAAAATCTCAATCAGCATGATCAATGTAAAGTTCAGACAACAGTAAATCATCTTTTTTCCCCTCTTTTTCAAGAAATCAACCTGAAAGCTTCTTATCACAGTGAACCATTTCTATTATAAACCTGCATTCAGCTCTTCCAGGTGTGTCAAGCTCTACTGAATTTTCCTTGGGGTCCATTGTTGTGCTTGTGGTATGAAGACTCTGTGGAAATGTCAGAAATACTTGGCATCCGTTCTCAATTCTTTCACAATGCCTACAGAGGGATTTCTTTGGAAGTACGTGTTTAACCTCTATACTTTCAATCAATGCCAGGAAGAAATGCATTTCTGCTGGGGAATGGTGGTGTTAATTTTTTTGCTTTTTTATTCTTTACCCATGTTTTTCCCTTTTCAAAGAATCACTAGCTGTTCTCAAGGTCCTGGTGTTTATTTTAATCAGCAGGCAATATTAAAAACTCCTTTTGTCTCAACTGTGTGTGAAAGATGTAGTCCAGGAGATACTGATAGAATACTACTTATAGAATTGTAAGGTTTTCGTATCTTAAATGAAACTAGAAAGCAAGTGGGTGATCTGTTGAAATGCATCACTATGTGAACTACTTGTTGAAAGAATGCAGCCAAGCCTTGAGAATAGGTGGGAACACTCACAGCCTTCCAAATACCAAGCAAAAGGTGTTTGATGATTTTCATCTTCTCTATGTCATGATAAGACAATTCTTTTGACAATGTAGTAGAAATATATTTCTAAAATGGAAGTAGATGATCATAAGATTTTGATTCATATCTTTAAAAACCTTATTTGCTATCTGGAGTCCATTTCTAGTGACCTTATTCTCTGAAAACCTCTACATGTATTTTGGGAGAATCAGATACTTTAAGACGTGATCAAGGCAGGAATAGATTTTCCACATGGGATGTTTTAAAGGATATCTGGTCATGTCAATACAGTTTGGAGAGGATTGCTGTGTGTAAAGCAGATATGCTGTATTTAAATTCTGTGTTATAATCACATCAACGTTATTCCTATATGATATTGAAGAATATAAGCAGTTATCCCATTGGAACATTGTCATCAGTTCACTTAGTATTTGTATTAGCAGTGAAAGACAGCGTCCAAACAACTTCATGCAATATAAGCCCCATGAACAGGGTTCAAATCAGACTAAGAACATCAGAAAAAAATACTAATACATTGACATTTTGTCGGTGATCTCAAGATTGCTATTGCTGCTTCTTGAGGAACAACATGCAATAGCATTTTGTGTTTCTTCCTTATGCCAAGGTCAAACAATGCCAATGAATCAGGATGAGAGACTTCCTTTGTCTCTCATGCCAAGAAGAAAATTTCTTTTGGTGCTCACCAGCATTCTTCTGCAATATTGGAAATATCTGATAAGTTCTATTAGTCTTAAAGTTCTTCCTTCATTATCAATGTTCTACGTTATTACAGAAGTAAGGAGTTGAATACCTACTTTAGACTAAAAACATGCAATGAGCATATGAATAGAAAGAAACCATCACCATCCAAGTTTCTTCACTGCTTTCAGGTAACTCCTTGACTTGGAACATTTGCCAGTTCTAGAGATGTTGATGGTAAATGTAAATATGCCTCGTGCAAAATGAATCTAATTCCAATGTGTGAACTTATCACACATTGGAGCTTTTTCAAGTCACAGAATCAAATATAGCAGTTAAAATTGTGAACCTAGGAAAAAAAAAACACAACTGAAAAATTTGAGAGTTTTACTTTGCAAATAAATTTTATAGGTGATCAAGCCATGGTACACAGAAAGAGACATGCCAGTAGAATGGGTTAAATTGGCCAGGTGAAGTTCCTGGCACTGAGTAGAGTCCTCTCCTCAATGGACCACTTCATAAGAGCCATCAAGAATCTGTGAAACAGCTTTTAGTTTAAGTCTTTAGTTAGTTAGTCTTTAAGTGACAACACAGAAATGCATTTCAAATCACAGCTGAATTCTCGCTCACTCACAATGTAAAACTAAATCTGACAGTTTGAAAGAACACCTTTGTAAACATGTTTTCCTCCTTAAATGCCTATGCGTGCATTGTACCTTTTAGGAGCTCACACACCATCCGGTGCAGTGAGACGTGCCTCTCCTCCTACATGTAGACCAACTTGCCCAGTCTCATCTTGCTGCCTCCTCTCTGTACCGATGGAGTACCATCCTGGAACACAGGAAGCAGTCACTACCGGATGCAAGTTTAAATACAAAATATCTCAAATATCCATTAATTCCCTTTAAAATAGATGTAAATAATGACATGCAACACATGTAAGGCGTTAAGTGTTTTCAAGAAGAGACTGAAACTGTTTAATGCATATTTTTCCCCATGACAGAGGACTGTAGAGCAGGCCAGCTCCGAGGATCGAGACACCAGAGCACTCCCAGCATTCAGGCCCAGAGAAAGAACAGCAAGTCATAACTTTTAAAATTTTTTTCCACTGGGAAAGAGAGGCAGGAAGCTGAAACACAGGAAATACATATCTGCCCCAGGGAAGGAGCGAGGCATCAACGCTAGGCACTCCAGAGGATTAATCTTTCAAGACATGGAAGGGAATTACTGTAGCCCGGGACTCAGGGGCAGGAAAGATCTCAGACAGCAGGAGACCTATCTCTTGTCCCTCTGATGCATGTCAGATATTCAGCAGG
>NW_010428625.1:7238-11415 GCF_000710305.1 Buceros rhinoceros silvestris
AGGAAAGGAAATTAAAACCCAGCACACATTATTAAGGCATGTGTGCACCCTCCCATACCGCGGCTATGCTGCAAACAGTGCTGTTCTACGAGGTGGATGGACTGCATTCAGAACAGGAGCACACCTCTGTCTGGTCCCATCAGAAGTTACACAGACAAGAAAAAGCAAGGATGGAGCCAGTGTATTTGCTTTTGTATAAACCAAACCTCTGCTATTTGCTTCGCCCTGTTTGGTAATGGCCAGGCTCACACTATTGAACCACGAGAGCCTCAGAGCAGCTTCGGTGAAGTCAGGCAGTGAATAACCATTTTTCATTCAGCCTTTGCAGAAAATGTTAGAGAACATTTTAAAATTCTAATTGCATATGAAAACCTGATTTGGCACAGATGAACATGAAAATTAGGTTTGAATGAAGCTACCACCTGCCTTCCTGAGGAGATAATATATCCTGAAAAGGAAGTGTTTGCAGGCATCACTGACCCTCTACGGCAAGCATCAGATCTGCCAGAAAATGTGCTTAGCACAGTCAAGGCTGACAGAGCTTAGACAGATAAAATGAGAAGGGTAACGGTTATCTTGTCTTCTATTCCTAGGCTTTCTTATGTGCTAAAATCTGACATAACAAAATCTCCTGCCAGTTTTATTCTTACTGCAGGTGTTGTCGTGGTGGTTTTAGGGTTTTTTTGGTTTGTTTGGTTTTTTTTTTTTTTTTTTTGAGGGTGGCATGTAGGGTTTTGATGCAAGAAGTGACATTTAGGGAAGATATTTAAGGTGTTTTTTTTGTTTTTTTGGTTTTTTTTTTTTTTTTTTTGAGGGTGGCATGTAGGGTTTTGATGCAAGAAGTGACATTTAGGGAAGATATTTAAGGTGGTGAATTTATCTTATAGGGAGCTGCTTTCAAGTTCAAGGGCAGAGTGGAAAAATCTCACCAGCACTTGCTGGAAAATAAGACAAACTTCACTCAGGAGATGGAGGTGGGAGTTGACATCTTGAGACTGTTAGAACTGATACTTAAGAGGCTGATAGAGGGCTGGAGAAATAAGTGGCATGGTTTGATGTGGTCAAGGAAGGAGCTAGAGAGAGGATGAAAGAGTCAGCTGATATAATCAAAAGGCAAGGCAGGATGATGCTGCAGTAGGTTCAGACATGAGGTGGTGAGAACTTGGCTGGCAGAAATCGATCCTTGGGAAAACCTGTAAGAGTACAGCTGGAAGAAATGAAGTGTCTAAACAGAAAAGTAACTTGGGTGGATGGCTCTTGCAAAAAGACGTTATTTTTTGTTAAACTTTCTCTAAGTGAGAGACCTCCTGAAGGAAACACAAAATCCTGCGGAAACGAAATGGAAATTTCCCTTGTGGACAAGAGCTGTATTTGGATCTGCAGTGGCAGAGAGGGTGCTCATTGCCTGAAGTATCTTGAAAGCTGTGGCTCAGATTTAGTACTCTGACTGCACCAACTGGCTGCTGCGCACGTTGGGTATTTAAATCTGCTGAAATTACATCATATATCTAAAGCATAAACTGCAGTCTTTGAAAAAGAAGCCTGTGTGCCATGGCTGCTCCTAGCCTAGGAAAATAGCTCTCAGTAGCCAGCACTTCCTAATAAGAGTGTTTTTCAGCACCACTACAGACAAACACTTTCACGTAAGTCAGACCTAAACACGTCAATCACTTACTTGACACAACCTGCTTCACGGTGCTAGACGTGGCCATCCTGGCACTCATGCTGCCTGCCTTTCATGGTTGCAAGTTTGGCTACGCCTGTTCCTCTCCTCAGTCTATCTGATGGGGAAGGCAGCCCTTTCCTCCAGGGCACCTTAGGCATTCTGTGCAAGAGGAAGCCATCTGCTGTATCTAAGTGGTTCCTGAACCACTGCAGACACCTTCACCTACCCAGACTCCTGTAAAAAGGATTGACCTGATTCTGTCCCTTCACACAACACACTGAAATGTTTTATGCTGATGGAATATGTTTTACTACTGTTTTCTTCAGTTCCACCTATCTCCTTAACATCTCTTTCTCTTTATAGCTCATGGAACTGAGACAAATAGTGGAGGAACTCAAATACTTTCTAACAATCAAAACAAAAATTGTGGTTAAGGTACCATCTCCACCTTTCAGTTTTGTTCCATTTTCATTTGGATTGCACAATAAAATCACAGTATTTTCCTTACGTTTATTTCAGGGGGAAGAAAGGAGTCATTTTTGTTTGTATAGTTGTATAGATCTGAATTTGTTTTCAGAGAGAAAAATTTTGTGTAGTGGATTCATGTCTGACAGCACACCTATGTTCTGTGGATTTTGCTGGCCTGTTCTCCAGACGCAGAAACCTGTCTCCACCATACCTAATCCTGCTTCTGAGCTACCAGGTGCTCTTTTTGCAGTCAGCATCTTACCTGCATAAACCAGTGGATGTTAATCAGATTCGGCCAGCAGAAGCTTTACTGTCTGTTGTACAGTATTTTTTTTTCCTATTATAATCCACTCTCTTGCTGCAGTTTCACTATATTGCCAGCTTATATTCCCTTAAACAGTCCATAATACTTGCCTAAAAATTATGACCAATTTTTGTATTGATCTTTTTAAGTCTGATAGGGTGCAGAAGAAAGTGTAATTCAAAACCCAAACAGTCCATTGCTCCAAAACACAAGTACCCAGAGACAAGTGCAGAACGGGTGTTGGCTGTGGTCCCTGATGCTTGGCTGTGAACACAGGATGTGAGCAAGATTGGTGAGAAGTTTTTCAGCCACTGAATTGGTTAAATGGTTTCAGAAAATCTAAACAAATAACTTAGTGGAAATGTATTTGTTATAGCAAAATTCACCAAGGCCTGAAACATATCACATTGCAAGTACTGCAAACTCCCTTTTTCTTTGGCCTGAAAAATACTACCTCGGCCCATCCAAAATCCAATCACAATATTGCAGTACAAATAATTTCCCCTCCCTGTCCTTTCACTCTTCCGCCTCTCCAGGTATACCCTTCTCTCAGTTCCCCTTCTTTATCCTATTACAGGTAAGATGCATGTCTGCGGGTTTTTTTAAGCTCTCATAGCAGACACCCACCATGTTGTCAATGATCAGCCAATATTTAGTGCTGCGAAGTTCCCTTCAGTTTCTAATTGCCTTGTAATATAGTGATTATTTTTGATATTTTTCAGCAGACAACCTTTTTATCTTTTAGAATCAATTGTCTCACTTAAGATGGCAGGTCTTCTGGAGGTCACCTAGTCCAGCCTCCTGCTCAAAGCATTCAAAATTGGATCAGGCTGCTTATCTGGCTGCACATAAGAGCTTCCCCAAGGGTGGATATTGCATTAACCTTCCTGGGCAAGTTGCTCCAATGCTTATCCACTTTCACTGTGAAAAGTTTTTTTCTTATGTGCAATCAGAATATTCTTTCCTGCAGCTTCTGGCTGTCTCCTCTCCTCTTGTGGGGCTTTGCTAAGAAACATCCATCTCGCTTCCCTGTGACCACCTATCAGATGCTTGGAGACAGTGGCCAGAACTGCCAGTCTTCTCCAGGCTCAACAAACCCATCTCACTTTCCTGAACACAACACGCTTGTTTCCTAACCACCTTTGTGGCCTTCTCTCAGACTTGCTCCAATTTGTCAAAATCTCTATCGTATCGGAGGCCCCAGATGGGACGCGTTACTCCAGGTGCTGCTTCAAAAGTGCAAACAGAAGAGTGTTACCTCATCCCTTGACATGCTGCCCATGGTTTTGCTACTGCAGCACAGTATTCACTTAAGGTCTGCTGCCACAAGGGCGCACTGCAGACTGGTGTTCAGTTTGCTCACCACAAAATTTGGGCGTCCCCTACCCCCCCTGGGTCCTTTCTTGCAAAGCTGCTTTCTGGTGAGCAGGCCTGGTCTGCAATGTCTCATGGGGTGGGTCCTTCCCACACACGGGACTTGGCTTTTGTCTGAACCACATGAGATTCCTGTCAAACCAGGTCTTCAGCTTGCCGAGGTCCCTCCCAATGGCAGCCTGACCCTTCTGCATACTGCCTGGAAAAGGAGCCCCCCCGATTTGGTATTAAAACCTCCACACTTGACAAGTGCTCCCCATCCCACTGTTGACTTTGTCACATATTACTGACCACAGGAACAGCACTCAACTGGCTGTTGCAGACTGCAAATGGCTGGCCCAAGCCTTGGGCTTGGTGGGCCCGCC